>NC_041725.1:13479658-13779658 GCF_900700375.1 Denticeps clupeoides
TGAAATTTTAGCAGTCATGTTTGTCAATGTCAATTGAAATGAAGTTAGCTGGTTTTCTCTTGCCTTAGCTGGTAACAATAACTTCTTTTGTTCAGCACAGCACAGAGATGTTCACTCACAACCGTATTATAGCGAATTATTTATATACATTCCGGAACTGACCTAATGGGATATGTAGGACATTCCACTGGTACTTTGGTGGCTAATATTGTCTGTTGAAGTGTCTACAGTGCAGGATACAGCACCAGAATTTGTAGTCATGATGGCAACCTCTATCCAGAAAATTAGTTTTTTCCCCAAAAAAGGCAGCTGTTGGGCAGTTCTTTTTTATGAATGTGGGCGGTTTGTTGCGTGGATGGATGGGTGCCTGTATGACAGAAGATGGACAGCCAGTGAGTCAAGTTCCAGGTGAAGATGCAGGTTTCTTGAGAGAACATCTGTTACCCTGGGCCAGGATGCCCAGACTCTCATGATAATGACAGACTGAACACAAAACCTGTACACACACACACACACACACACACACACATCCTGGTCTTCAACCAAACCGTAATCATCACTTTCAAGACCTGGCCCGGATTTAAACACGGATAACAAGACACTGCAAATCCGTGTGTCCAATCCTGCTGAACAAGCCTTCTCATGTTTTACAGGCCAGTTCCGACCTTTCTCCGGAGGCAGGCACAGCGCAGGCAATTTGATCTGATATTAAACAGCAATTAGGTCTGGACGGACAGGCAGGCTGTCCCAGTCTGCACTGACAGACTAAACACTTGGATCAGGCCGGTTCTCAGTGCAACAGGAACAACGGGTTCCAGCCGTCTCTCTGCGAGTGTGTGAGGGGACAGAGGGGGATGAGTGACATGATGAGAGGCCCTGTCTGGACTGGGCGTGACCTCCATATCTTCCCCTGCAGATCTGGGATAATGCAGGCTGAGACGTTTCCTTGATATGAAGCCAAACAGGATTCTGTAGCAGAAAGAGCGGCGTGACTCAGCCTTGCCTGGGATTTCTGGGAGCTCTGATGGGCTTGCAGACGTTGGGTTTTTCGGGGAAGGGCGGCGTCTCCTGGGGCCGGTATGGGAAGTGATTGGGTGACAGGGCACATTAGACAGAGGTACGGCTTCTGTAATGACTGCCCAACCCAGGCAGGCGCCAGCGGGACCCTCTTTTCACTGGCAGTGACAGGTGCACACAAACTTATACTCAGCCATGCTTATGCAGTGTACATATCATCCTATATACATACACAGATAATTGCTTTTATATAGTGTACTGTATACAGCACTGAAATTTAATCAAAACTTAAAGCCAAAAGTGTATAGTCGCTTGCTTTGGCGTTTACAGCTTAAACATTTAAGTGTGAATTTTTACTATTTTTATCCACACACACACACACACACACACACACACACACACCAATAAATATGGATAAATAACAATATAGACACTGACATACTATAATATACACTTACACGCTCTTAACATGAATCCACACACAGTGCAAGACGGATATAAGAACCAGAGATGAGCCAGGGCCATTTGCTTGGTGGCGTTTGTAGGACAGAGACCCTGTCACACCAGATTTCGTAGAACTAGAGATCGACTCGGTCTCTGTACACACTGTTATTGAAATCTGAGGTCAGGAAGAAGAGATTTGACACAGATACTCTGGGGACGTCGGCACCGGCACTCCATAATACTGACATCACACAATATATATAATGTTTATTTTCTTTTTTTTTTATGAGGGAGATGTTCAAGTTACAGTTGTGAAAAGCGTCAGACAGTAGCCTCAAGACATGTTTTTTCCTCTCAGCTTGATTTTTCTTCTCGATTGTACAGTCTCAGATTCTTTGCACAAGACAGAATCCGGATGGCAAAACAAGATAACAATAGAAATGCATACAAAGGAGCACTGTTCCCCATTTCACACCAGGAAAAACACCCATCTGAGTTCACCATTCAACACCGCCATGTTGGGATGTGCTGACGTTTCACAATATGGTGCGTGTTAGAGGTGAGATGAGTGTCCATTATTCATTACTACTGCATGTACAGGAAAATCTGACATCAGATAAATGGATACGTACTCCTACATATAATGCTCAATATGTTTCTAACTGTCATATATGCAGAGAAACACAGACTGATTAGCAGAAAAGTCTAATGGTGAATTAAAAATTCATAGCTTCAATTTGAAGGCTTTAGGCTTTAACCGCTCGGCTTTGCAGCTTTGTTTCTGCACCTTCAAGTTTCTAATGGTGGCTGTGAGCATACGTGAGGAGTCTGTGTATTCCCTGACCTCCACCGTCCAACCTCTATCCCATCTGAGCAGAGTCGTGTCATGATTTATCTTAGGTTAATAAGTTCTCTGAGGCTTTCTGATTGGTTTAACATTAATTTCAAGGAAAGGTAACATGTTATTTAACCCTCCAATTTGTCTTGGGTAGTTAAAATATATTACTGATTATTGAATTATTTTTTCTCATCAATATCTTTATATTATTTATAATATATTTATAAAATCCTATTTATTTCTTTACATGAGTAAAAACAGCAAAATATTGGTCCAAAGTATGCACAAACACTTAAGCCTACACTCCAAAAAACACTGATAGCATGTTTTACTACATTACATTACATAGTAGCTATTTAGATATCATATACTGTCAATATCTGGTTTCAAGAAATATTGAAAATATTAAAGTTTTGTGATATTCTAAATACAGGGAGTGCAGAATTATTAGGCAAATGAGTATTTTGTCCACATCATCCTCTTCATGCATGTTGTCTTACTCCAAGCTGCATAGGCTCGAAAGCCTACTACCAATTAAGCATATTAGGTGATGTGCATCTCTGTAATGAGAAGGGGTGTGGTCTAATGACATCAACACCCTATATCAGGTGTGCATAATTATTAGGCAACTTCCTTTCCTTTGGCAAAATGGGTCAAAAGAAGGACTTGACAGGCTCAGAAAAGTCAAAAATAGTGAGATATCTTGCAGAGGGATGCAGCACTCTTAAAATTGCAAAGCTTCTGAAGCGTGATCATCGAACAATCAAGTGTTTCATTCAAAATAGTCAACAGGGTCGCAAGAAGCATGTGGAAAAACCAAGGCGCAAAATAACGGCCCATAAACTGAGAAAAGTCAAGCGTGCTGCTGCCAAGATGCCACTTGCCACCAGTTTGGCCATATTTCAGAGCTGCAACATCACAGGAGTGCCCAAAAGCACAAGGTGTGCAATACTCAGAGACATGGCCAAGGTAAGAAAGGCTGAAAGACGACCACCACTGAACAAGACACACAAGCTGAAACGTCAAGACTGGGCCAAGAAATATCTCAAGACTGATTTTTCTAAGGTTTTATGGACCGATGAAATGAGAGTGAGTCTTGATGGGCCCGTGGCTGGATTGGTAAAGGGCAGAGAGCTCCACTCTGACTCAGACGCCAACAAGGTGGAGGTGGAGTACTGGTTTGGGCTGGTATCATCAAAGATGAGCTTGTGGGGCCTTTTCGGGTTGAGGATGGAGTCAAGCTCAACTCCCAATCCTACTGCCAGTTTCTGGAAGACACCTTCTTCAAGCAGTGGTACAGGAAGTCTGCATCCTTCAAGAAAAACATGATTTTCATGCAGGACAATGCTCCATCACACACGTCCAAGTACTCCACAGTGTGGCTGGCAAGAAAGGGTATAAAAGAAGAAAAACTAATGACATGGCCTCCTTGTTCACCTGATCTGAACCCCATTGAGAACCTGTGGTCCATCATCAAATGTGAGATTTACAAGGAGGGAAAACAGTACACCTCTCTGAACAGTGTCTGGGAGGCTGTGGTTGCTGCTGCACGCAATGTTGATGGTGAACAGATCAAAACACTGACAGAATCCATGGATGGCAGGCTTTTGTGTGTCCTTGCAAAGAAAGGTGGCTATATCGGTCGCTGATTTGTTTTTGTTTTG
This sequence comes from Denticeps clupeoides, assembly GCF_900700375.1. Classification (NCBI taxonomy): domain Eukaryota; kingdom Metazoa; phylum Chordata; class Actinopteri; order Clupeiformes; family Denticipitidae; genus Denticeps; species Denticeps clupeoides. The sequence goes on from NC_041725.1 coordinate 13,483,622, forward strand.
TTTTTGAATGGCAGAAATTTATATTTGTGAACGTGGAGATGTTATATTGGTTTCACTGGTAAAAAAAATAATTGAAATGGGTATATATTTGTTTTTTGTTAAGTTGCCTAATAATTATGCACAGTAATAGTCACCTGCACACACAGATATCCCCCTAAAATAGCTAAAAATAAAAACAAACTAAAAACTACTTCCAAAAACATTCAGCTTTGATATTAATGAGTTTTTTGGGTTCATTGAGAACATGGTTGTTGTTCAATGATAAAATTATTCCTCAACTTGCCTAATAATTCTGCACTCCTTGTAGAAAAACTAATTTATTAGCCCAACATTGACACAAATGCAAAACTATTTTCACAGAGTGATTTTACATTCTGGGAAACGTCTGTCTTAAAACACGGGGCAACAGGTTAAGTACGGACACACTAATGGCCAATGGGAAGAGGGAATTAAACTAACTGCAAAGTGCACAGTTTATAGGCTGCAAATTCAACGTGTAATGGGGAAACCAGCAGAGCTGGATTGCCTTTTAAATGGCCCCTGCTGAAACATGCCCTTTTGATATTTATGAGATTCTCGGCAGGGTTATGGGGTCAGCAGGCTTCGGTGAACACGTCAGCCCGGCCCATTAAAAAAAAAAAGAAAAAAGTTGACTACTTAACTGAACAGTTCAACAGCTGTTTTCAGCATCCTGACAGGTCCTGGGGTCCCTTCTTCACAAAGACCCTTTTCAGCAGCGTACTGGAAGAAGTGAGGGTATCTAATCTAATCTCCTGAGTTTGTGTGGAAGTCCTTACAACCTGTTCTCTTAGTTTAACAAATAATACACAAACCAAAAAAAAATAGTGGAATAAGTTCTTTGCCTTTTCCAGAGCTCAGGAAGTCTAGGATAGCTCTCATCTCCTGCACCCTGCTTCAGGGCGCGTAGCGCTACAGAAAGATGACTTTTTAAACCATGTGCAGTTTCACCTTTTTAGGAGAAGAGCAGACATTCCATTTCACTCCCTTGATGTCGAGGAAGCACTGAACCGGCTGTAAATGAAGGTCTGCTTCAAGCACTCAAATTATCAGCAGGCAAAACAGCGGATGCCCTGGAAAGGTGACTCTGTCAACGCTCAATTAATCCCACAACAGGTTCAGGAAAGAGAAACTCAGATTGCATCGCCTCTTCTTACAGCTCTTAAAAATATGATTCTGTGATTATGGACGCTCTTTCAACTCCAGTGTACCCTGGACGTGTGTGTGTGTGTGTGTGTGTGTGTGAGATGCAGGGGGAGATAGGGAGGCATGCCCTGCAGGTGCTGTTGAACAAAGAGGCATGGGGGGGGGGGGGGGGGGGGGGGGGGGGGGGGGGGGATATGCTTCAGGATCCGCTCTTAAAAAAAGCTGGGGTGCGCGATATGGGCTAGCCCCAGAGGCAGGACACACACACACACACACACACACACACACACACTGGCCCACACACCACACGGTCGCACATACACAGAAAGCTTTGTGAGAGCCATGTGTAAAAATGTGTAATTACCCCTATGTAACAAGACTAAAACCCAAAACGGAAACTTACACCTAACCCTGAACCCAAACTTCACCCCAGTAACCAAATCCAAAAGTCTTTAGTATGTTTTTGTTTCAAATATTAAATAATTAATTTACTATCCTACAACTGCCATGCTGACGACACACAACTCCTCTTCTCCTTTCCTCCCTCTGATCTACATGCTGCTTCCAAAATCTCTGCATGTCTAGCCGACATCTCATCTTGGATGGCAGCCCATCACCTCCAACTCAATCCCACCAAAACTGAACTAATATTCATTCCAGCAGATTCTTCACCACATCAGGATCTTTATATTTACCTGGACAACTCACAGCTCTCTCCTTCTACATCAGCCCGCAACCTTGGAGTAACAATAGACAACCAACTCTCTTTCTCAACTCACATCAGCAATCTTTCATGCTCATGTAGATTCCTTCTCTACAATATCAGACGAATCCGCCCTTATCTGTCAACACAGGCCACCCAGATACTGGTTCAGTCCTTATTAATCTCACGACTGGATTACTGTAACTCCCTTCTAGCTGGTCTACCACTATGTACCATCCAACCTCTTCAACTCATACAAAATGCAGCAGCACGACTGATCTTCAACCTTCCCAAATTCTCCCACACCACCCCTCTGCTACGCTCCCTCCACTGGCTCCCAGTAGCTGCACGCATCAGGTTGGGGCAGTGGTGGCCTAGCGGTTAAGGAAGCGGCCCCGTAATCAGAAGGTTGCTGGTTCGAATCCCGATCCGCCAAGGTGCCACTGAGGTGCCACTGAGCAAAGCACCGTCCCCACACACTGCTCCCCGGGCGCCGGTCATGGCTGCCCACTGCTCACTCAGGGTGATGGGTTAAATGCAGAGGACAAATTTCACTGTGTGCACTGTGTGCTGTGCTGCTGTGTATCACATGTGACAATCACTTCACTTTATTATTATTATTATTAAATACTGATGCTGGCCTACAAATCCAAACATGGAGTAGCACCATCCTACCGCACAGCCCTTATTACACCTCGCACTGCACCTCGTATACTCCGAGCCTCCAGTACTGCTCCATCTCTGAAGGTAAAAGGAAGACATTCATCTAGACTCTTCTCCGTCTTGGCCCCTCGGTGGTGGAATGAACTTCCCCTCAAGGTCAGAACAGCTCAGTCACTGAGCACCTTCAAACGACAGCTCAAGACCTTCCTCATTACAGAATATTTAGATTAAATTGTAATTTTCTTGTTGTCGAACTTGTTGTTATAGTGTTGTCTCTCTGTTGTTGTTGTCATAGTGAACCAGAATTGATCTCTTCATCGATGGTAACTTAAGCACGTTGTAAGTCGCTCTGGATAAGGGCGTCTGCCAAATGCTGTAAATGTAAATGTAAATTATGCTATTATGGAATCACCTAAATTTCAATATATATAGATACATGATTTACATTTACATTTAGATTTACAGTATTTATCAGATGCCCTTATCCAGAGCGACTTACAATCAGTAGTTACAGGGACAGTCCCCCCCTGGAGCAACTTAGGGTTAAGTGTCTTGCTCAGCGACACAATGGTAGTAAGTGGGATTTGAACCCGGGTCTTCTGGTTCATAGGCGAGTGTGTTACCCACTAGGCCACTACCACCCCCACAATGTAACTAAATGCACATATATTGGTATACACACACACACACACACACACACACACATACATACACCAAATACCTCTCTATATATATATAGTTGTTAGACTATATAGTTGTTAGATGGTATGTATATTCAAGTCTTCCACTATTGGTGAGGACATTTGGTCCCCAATAAGAGAAACAACTTTTCCTCCAGACCTGCCCACACACACTGAGACTTTAACACCCAACTCTTCAACTGAGTAAATTGGCAGCTAGAGACTAAATGTATTTCTGGACCAAATGCATTATTGAAACCTCCTGAAGTGTTTGAAACACTCACGGTGTCTTTCACTCCCACACTCCCCCTCCCCACGTTTACACAAGCGCATCCCCTGAGGGCTTATGAATGGTGGTTGAGCACACAACGAAACGTAAAAAAAAAAACAACCCTGGCCATTCCATCTGGAATATATGTGTTCTGAGCCAAAAGAAATTTGTTTGCAAATGTTTTCATACTTAATTAAATTAATGAATTAATTATTCATCCTTTTTTGGTGGTTAGAATCCACACATGGGTATTCAAGGTGCTGCTTCCCACACAGATTTCCAGGGAAACTGACTTTGGCTGATGTGAAATTGGCAGCTCAACCATTTGTTTTATGACAAAATGATATTAATGCTTCAGCAAAGTCTCAGAAAATGTAATCTAATAAATTCACTCTGTTTATTCACACATGCATATCTGTGATAAGGACACAAGGTCAAGGTCAAGAATTCTTACTGTCGTCCATGTCGGGTAGAATGGTCACCCGGGCAGACGGGTACTCCTGGCCCAGCTGGCCACCCATTGGCATGCTGAGGGTGATGTTGAAGGACTCCTCTGCCTCGTACAGCGAGTCATCGATGATAACCACACGGCACGGCTTCTCAGTCTCACCCTTGTCGAAGCGCAGGACGCTGGAATGCTCCTCTGGTCGGGAGATGAAGTCGGAGTAGGACAACACTCTGGTGGGAATGGTGCCAGTAGCTGTGGCTACACAGATCACAAACACAAATCTCTGAACATGAAACATTCTAAATACTGAAAACAGTTGCAATCTTGTTGAGCCCATTCTGCTTTCTGCCTCATGACTTCAACTCCATAAACAGGAGTCAAAAATTTTACTCAAGTATGAGTAGCATTACTAAAAAATTGTGATAAACCCTTTGAGTGATAAACCCCTGACTTAGGTGGATAGAAATGTAAAAAAAATTATAAAATTAGAAAATATATTTAACATTTTTATTAATGTTACCTCTGCCATTATTTAGCACCTATTTCACTCTTGCCTTTTTTTATTTTGTAATTTAGATTTTTGAATTCTGATTTGTAAATTAGAATGAATAAATCACTATATTAGTCAATTAATATGGAAATAATTGAGGATCAAATCAAACAGATTAAGAAAATGAATTATTAGATTAATTGTAAAAATAACAGATTAATTGTTTAAAATGATCGTTTGGGGCAGCCCTAGTTATTACCAACCTCTGTCCATAAATGAAGAAAAGATGAAGAACATGCAATTAAAAGAAATACTGTATATGGGAAGTATACAGACTGTAAAAAGAAAAAGACAGAATCGGTTCTGAAAATAAACTTTCATACCTTGCTGCGTAAAGCAGATGACCATGAGCTCCTGACTAACATCGCCATGGCGACGCACAGGAATGAGCAGCTCGCCAATGTCCTCCTCAACAGTGTAGGTAGCTGACGGGATAAAAACTGTGCACTCTGCAGGTCAAAGGTCAGAAGAAAAAAAAAAACTTCAAACATTGTTCCAGAGTCAGATCAAAAACAAAAGAACACAAAAAAGTGACAACCTGAGGCAGAAAATTAGGTTTCGTTAACAATTAACAATGCCGAGGCATAAAGCACAAACCAGACTCACACCATAGTCAATTAAATGAGACCTAAAAAGCCAATCAGGATGTCTTTCAGTCTCAAGAGTTCTCAGAGTAAAAAAAAAATCTGATTTCACAAAGGTGTCCAACCATCTGGCTGAGGAACTGAGCTACTTGCTAAATCATTTCTTTTGGGGCACTGCACTTCTGGAGATCACAATCCCACAACCTTCTAGGTGGGTATGAGGTTTCGAAAACCTGCAGAAGACAAATGGATTAATACATCCTAAAAACCCACTCTAAGCCTGTCCCAGTGCCTGCTCTGATGCGCATCAAACAGTAAAACAAGAGAAATGTCCACCTAAATAAATCAGGCATGTGGGTAATTTGGGGGCAGGCCTCAGCATGTTAAATCCCCCCCGCCTTGTCCCAGGTTAGCGTGACAGCAGTGTGAGAAAGCAGAGCAGGGCATGACTGGTTAAACGTACCCATGACCCCTCAGGAGCACCGAGCTACTGCTTTCCTGACAAATAACCAAGGTGTCAGGTTGACCGCAGCAATTTTATGCCTTTTTTTTTTGCACAGAGCTCAGCGGACTCCCCTAGGATCCTTCAACAGCAATTACAGTGCAGGGCTGTGACTAAAATTAAAAAGCACAGGTTTCCCTTCGATATCACATTATGTCCAATTTGGCTTCTAAACATGTTCACGTCACGTAATAACCTAATTTTCCATAATTTTCCAAGTAGGTAAGGCATACTTAGTACTATAATGTGGTTATCACTGTGAATGTAACAGGAAAAGTGAAAGAAAAAACATTAATATTACAATGCAATTACAATAACAATAATTTAGTTGCTCAGAGAACAGCTTCAAGATAACAGTCCTGTGCATTTGAGTCATTTGAATTATTTTGCACACCAGTGTACCCGTGTTGTTGTACTTTTTCCAGCTACTTTACATTTGTTTCTCTTGTTCAGGCTTTTTGTGGTTTGTTTGTGCTGCCTGCATCTGTTTTCGATAAAAATCCTCTGAAGTTCAGTGCTGACAGGTCCCAGCGTCCTCTGTGCAGCATTTGGAAAATTGATGGAAGATGCCCAAGGTTCATACAAGCTAAAAATTCACCAAAGTGTATGATGGGATAAAAAATTCTGTACACACAACAGAAACAAGTGCATTAAGTACTCAGTAATATTTCAGCTCACTGTTCTTCCTGCAAGATGTCACTTATTCATTGCCCACAGGGAACTTTGTCACACGGTTACAAAATGTCCTAAAGCATCAGTGTTGTTGTTGTTTATTTTTTTGTAATTTCTGTCCTGTTTCTTGCATACATTATGCTTTGCTGATTGCTGCCCTATTTTTCTGCTGTATACACCCAAGATCTTTGCTCCGGCATTAACCCGTCGGTCCTCGCTGAGTCACCTCCACCGAGACTCTCAGAGGGGAACTTCACTTCCCGGAACTTTTTTTTTTTTGATAACTCCGGAACACCGGGAGGATTTAATAAATGCCCACGGCGCAGGCCCCCCGAACACGGCACGAGGACAGCCTCCGGCTCCCTCCCTCAGGGAGAGTAGTCTGTAATTCCGCCTCAGGCCTCCCCGAGAGTTTCTCAACTTATGCAACAGCTTCTTAAGAAACACGTTTTTGGCAAAACGCTGCAGTTTCCGGCAGCGACTCCTCTGTGGGTGGGTCACTAATTTGTTATCTTCTCAGCATATTCTATATTGCCTTTGTCCATTTCTGTACATATGTGCTCATTTTTTAATTCAAAAGTTCAAAACAGGCAGCCTATTGACATGACCACCCTGGCACAACCTGGCCAGCTTTGTTAAGATTCCACACGCGTCGTCTGCCTCTCAGCATCTGTCCTGAAGGATACTTCTCATGGCCCGGGGCTGCACAACAACTCCAGCATCCTACCTGTCGTCCCCCTGCTAAGACAGGTGGGAGTTTCGTTGAGGTGAAAGTAAATAAAACTGAAAGACACCAGCAGTGACAACATCGATGTCTGACACAGTGCTTTCCCACATGCTCTTCACCAGCTCCATCAAAGTAAATCCACCGCAGTGCGCGACACAATTTATAATGAACTGATAAATCTAGTGGAAGGAATATGTTAACCGCAGCCAAAAAAATTATCTCCAGATTTGCAGTGGCTGTTTCGGCTTTATAATGAATTTGGAATGAATAACGCCTCCTACATTGTGTGAAGGCAGTGCTGCCAGAGAGAGCGCTTCGCTGATCGTTCACGGACTTGGGTGAAACTCAAGGGAGCGTTTGGAATCATCTGAAGCATTCAGCCTTCGAAACATTTTCAGTCAGTCTAAATGCCCGAGTGGCGTGTACTCTTCGCTGCTGCCGATCTCTAAAGGTAATCATCTCGCCCTCTTCAGATCAATCCATTCCCTGCGTTCAGTCATCTGCAACTCGGTGCTTTGAAAGTCCACCCAGCAAATTCTGTCGTGTCATCTCTCTTTCCTCGCTACTTCTCATCTAGCCGTACTAGCATGTCAGGGCGCATGCACTTGAGGTCAGAGGTCAACCTCGGCTCTCTGCTCCCTGCCAGTGTGGTGGTTTGCCTGTAGACGGCATTGTCTCCATGCTGAAGCTGACTCATCTGCTGTCCATTTACAGTGAGGCTGCTTGTCTCTCTGGGTCCTCACTAGTCCACACTTGGTGTGGGCATGTCCAAGGTTGCAGACAGATAGGCTGTTTTTATCTTGCAGCATCTGCTCTTCATCATCCGCTTTTGGAGAAACTTAGCGGCTCACAAACAGGGGTGTCAATTAAGGACCTTCTTTCTTCCTCCAAATGATAAAGAGCAAATTTGCATAGAATGTTTCACACTGACCGAGGACCGAGCTTCTCGGTAATACATTCATATCTGTGTAGGACGTGGCAGAACTTTAAATGAACAGATTGGCCTTATAGTGGATCTGTCACTGTCACGATCCAAAAACATAAGTGATAATGCAAATACGTAAGTACCGGAGATGGTTAAGTGTGTAAGTGTAGAGGTCATGAACCAGGTGACTCTTCTACACATGGAGAACGGTTGTGTCAAGCTAAGCACCTGTGTTCACTTATGCATATACTGCAGACATGAACAGAATGCATGCTATGGGATCATTAGTGGTCCGGGCTGTCAGCAGGTATACGATCCTGCCTGCAGCTTCAAAGACGGCAGTGTGTGTGTAGGTTTTTCTTCTCGCCTACTTGGTAACACATGATTCCACAAATTATAGGTCTGCAATGCTCTTGCACAGCTTTCCCATTGGTTTCAGTGTCTTTCATCACATCTTACCATGCAGTGCAAGGCTCAGGGTAACCTGGTTAAAACTCCAAAAAACTGGAACAGAACGAGAACTTCCTCACATAGCACAGTTACCTTTTCTGGAGGACTTAGGTCCCATTATGCAACTGTAAGCCACACTGCTGTCCTGTCCCAAGGCAGGGCGCTTGTTGTAAAACGGAAAGATTAATTGGTACAATGTGGCTTGTACACCAATTACCCTTTTGGGACGACGGCCACAACGTTCTCAGCCAATCTGTCCACACTGGATCAGATTTCCATTGGCTGCAACTCATCCCCTCCATCAGAAAAGGGGGGAAGGGGCTGCATGAGTAACCAATTGTTCTTCTCTGCTCGTTGTACTGCTTCTGTGGCCACATTCTACAGGTCTACATTTGGAGCAATGGGGCAAATCCCAGTAAAAAAAAAGGTGTAAATATTTTTAGATTCCGTTTCTTTAATCTCATTGTGTGACACAGTGGGTCAGCAGGTAGATATAGGCCTGATGTGAAGGCCACAAAAAGACAGCAGACAGAGAGACCACTACTCTCTTTGCGTCCAACGCTTGTTGAAGGATCTGAGATATTGGACATCTGAACTGCAGCCCTGAGCCTCTGTGCCTGATGAGGTTCCACACCGTCATTAAGATGCTGTCCAGTGCGCTTAGCTAGAATGCAGGAGCTGAGCGTACACAGCACATAGAGACAGTCAGTCTGCCTGTCCCACTAATGAGCTCCTCCAAGAGGATCAGCAGCGAGCCAAGGCTGGAGGAGATCCATTTTGTTACACACTGGACACTTCCAACTCACGACAGACCGACGCATTCTTCCATGGCAGCTGTCAGGGTTTAGTTTTAGGCCATTGTTAAAAAAAGACAATCTCTCATTCCAAACATCACCCAGACATAGACAAACGTCATTATGCTGCCCATTTTCTGACATTCTAACAGAACGGGTGCAAAAATCAACTAACAAGCTAATGTTGAACGTTCTGTTTTTGTTTGCCTGCTCTTTTAAATAATTCATTTTTTTTTTTTTACATATCTTAAATAAACCAAATTGCAGTTTAATAATTTTAGTATATTAGCATTGTCACCAATTACTACTAATTAGTTTACTAAATAGTTTACTTAATCAAATATTATACTGCCCAAAATGTCTATTAGTATATTATTTAAAGGACAGTATTATTAAGTCTGAGTCATGTTTTCTTATCCTATGATTTTATTCAAATATTTTCAGTACTTTTTATATAACTACAAGACAATACCACATAGTACAGTGGTATTTCAAATATTACTTTTTAAAAATTATAACATGATGATGATGATGCTTACCATCACCCGGGTCGTTGATTTCGACAGTAGCCACCTCTGGAAACTCCAGAGCTGCCATGACTGGCTCTGAGAGAATGATCTGGAAAGTCTCGGACTGCTCGAACTCCTGGTCACTCAGGATGCGCACCTTCCATGTGGCCGTGGTCTGACCCGGGTTGAACTGGACCTGGCGCTGGGCCTTTCCACGGAAGTCTTTGTCTTTCTCCGCTGTGCCATCTTTGGTACCAATGCCTGTGTACAAAAGAAAGTCTGAGGAGGGGGTACAGTGAAGACACATGGCTTTATCTAACTCACTGGTTCCAGAGTGACGAATGATCTTTATTTACAGGGACAGTCCACTGGGACTGTCTTGCTTGGGGACATCATGGTTTTACCATTAACATTTATGATTCATGTCTGAATCCAATGGTGATTTCAGCTTGTTAGTAATGGTCCTCATATGTCTCAATTTGGCATTGTCACAGCTCTGCACATTAAGTTTGTTAGTACGCATTTAGTATGTGATACATGTCTTGCAAAAGAAAATGCGTGCTGTACCTTGAGTTATTCGAAGGCAGAGACTGCTGCTATATGATTCTTCTGTTACTTCCATATCGAAATACGAAATTAACAGAATTATGGAGCACGGGCAGAGTGCCTAGTCCAGGATTAGCTTGACTATCGATTATCTGGGCATGTTAGTCCGAATGTGAAAACTGCACTTTAGTATGATTTTAGTGCTAACCCAATTCTGAAAAAATGGTCTGTCATCTTTAATTCAGGATCTACACAACCAAATCTAGTACCAGTACAGTAGTGAGTGTCTGTGCTTGCTTATGCCTGGCATGGTTGGGGGGGGGAAGGGGGAATAATAAAAGTAACTTCAGGGGGTACAGATGGTGAAAAAGGTTTGAGAAGATTTTGAGTAAAAAGGGGGTTTGTGTCTTTGAAGCAAAATGAAAAAGCAATCAGATCTTTGATATGGAGGACCAGTGTAGAGCATGAAAAATAAAAACGAATTCTCTTCCTTCAAAGAAAGTGTGGTGTAGGAGGCTCCAGCGCTGACTTTATTATCCATCTCTTTCTCCACGGGTGGACCTGCACTGCGATCGTCTGATCGCCACGCTTCTGGTGGAGAGTTTGAGGCTCTTACAAGGAGCAAACTAGTTTGGCTATGAAGTATGCTTCTCTTTTTCATTAATTTCCCCCCACATGGCTCGTTCCATTGGCATGGCCAGAGAGGAAGGAGCGCGATGGGTCCCTGCAGGTCAGAACCTAGCTTCAGATCTTCCCGTTCTTCATCTGCAATCTGATGGTGAGCTGGCTCGCGCCAACCACTTGAAACTGGACTTCAAGTGCCGTTGCTTTCTCCTTCTGATGTCCCCTTGCCAAAGGAAGATCTCAACTTCCCAGAGGAGCAGCGGTTCATGTGATCTAAGGCCCCATTGTTCCTCCTGAGAAACCCAGAGACGTATCACTTTCTGATGCGGTAAAAACATCTAATACTACCAGAGGTCACGGTACCAGGAGGATGGAAGTAAACATTCCCATGGGAACGGCCTCCTGCAATTTCTCTGTCCGGCGTACTTAATTTCGGCGGGTTGTTTTGACTTCATTAACGTGCCGTTCCGTGCCGGGCGGCCGCTTTAAGGAACCGGCGCTGCTGATCTGGTGATCTGCTCGGCTGGGCTCCATTAGGCAAAGTAAATCACCCTCCTTGTTTGACACAAATAGGTTTCGTTTGACTTCAGTGCAGGATTGAAGACTAAGTGCAGGGTCCTGTCTTCAGAAACCGAGGGTCCCCAAGGAGACCGGCCTCATTAAAACTTGCCTTTGAGCCCCAGAGGACACGGGGGGACAATTAAAATATGCCCTCTCTCTTAATTGTGCCTTGCGTGAAGCTTGACCTGAAACTCTTAATACAGTTTTCCACAGTTAGCAGATTTGTGAGGGCGTCTATATCATTTAATGTCTATGCAAGTCTTAGCGTGCTTTCATTCAACCCCTTTAGCCAGAGGAAAGATGAAGATGAAGACGGAGAAGTTTCTCCACCATCCCTTTAATTTAGTCAAGTTGAAGTCAAATTCTTAAAAAGAGAAGAGCCTTGTAAGATACTCTGTAAGGCACTGCGCTACACCTGTACTAGTCAGGACTGGTGGAGGGTTCACTGTGGCTTCAATTTGACTTTGAAAAAAAAAATAAAAATTTTAAAATGTCAAAAATTGCATTAAGTTGAGTGTGAAAAACCTTAAACACAAATTGCTAAACACAAAATACTAAAATCCATGATTTGGATGTAGGAATAATACTTTGACGTGCCAACTACCACATTAAATGGTGTTAAATTGCCTTAACACATAGACAAAATGTATGTATTTATAAGGGATGTAAGGACATATATTTTATGTTTAAAAGTGTGCTTTTTAAAACTCAAATTCCAAAAATTAAACCTAAAAATTTAATCTAAGAATATTCAGATTTGGCTCACAATTTGAATGTATTAAATACGTAACTATGATGAAATTTGAGAACTTTGAGTGAACTTTGAATGAACTTAACCTGAATGAACATTGAAATTTCTAACTTATTATTTTAGGGTTTGTTTGTTTTTGTTTTTTTTGCTGTGCAGCTTCAGGGTCAGAACTTTACTCACTGATAAAGGATGTCTCTCCCAGATACCCTCTCCGCCTCAGCACTACTTCGAGAAACTTGGCCTCCTCGTCCACCACGTAGTATTCCCTCTCCAGAGAAATCCAGGCCCAGTTCAGACGGAACTGCTGGTTCTGCAGCTTATTGCCTCCTGCGAAAAACAATACTGAGTTCACTTCACCCGTTCATGTCAAGCTTCATCTCGCCAGCCAGCTATTAAAGTGTTCAAAATTGAACACTAGGGCTGTGTATGGACGAGTACCCCATGAGACGTCACGAAGTCAGAAGGTCAGGAGAAGATGTGATAGATCTTTACAAACCCTAAAAAAATCAAGAATGTATATATACATCATAAATAATGAAGCATAGTAAACACACTATTAATTTAGAAGGAAAACAAAATAAATAATAAAGTGCCATTTTGGTAACATAATGAAAGATAAAAGGGTTGGTTTTTAAAAACGCTGGAAAGTCTCCTATCTATATTAGAGCATTTTGCTCATCCTGAATCCCGTTTGAAGTTGGATTCAAAGCCCAGACTTGGTATTCCTGCCGGCATCACTGCCAGTTACGATCTGACCACAGACAGAGCCACACACAGACATCAAACACACACACACACACACACACACACACACACACACACACACACGCACAGATACAAAGGAGCTTACTCCCACTCTCACACCCCCTCAAAGTATGCACACAACAAGCAGACACACACACACACACCCACTCTGTGATGCTGTTATTACCAATCTACTAATTACAGGGTTAATAAAGCACATATTCTTTTATTACTTCCTGGGTCGACAAGGTTCCTGGCACCCCTACCCCTATGACAAACATGCACGCGCACATTTTATGGCTAGTAGTGGCCTCAAGGCAAAGAAAGCAGGTGGCCTGGGTGCCAAAAGCCAGGTCTTCAGGAATGGCCAGATGGGACCACACTCAGGGCTGGGTGGAACAAGAAGACATCCTACAGTTCACATCTGTGTGTGTGTGTGTGTGTGTGTACGGATGCATATCTGTGCATTTGTAACATGAGTCGGAAGGTGGAAAAAGACCAACGGGGCAGGTCCTGGCCCATTGTTCAGGGGTCTCGGAGGGTGACGTCTCTTAGCGCTTGGCCTGGCTTCAGAGGGCCCACTGCCCCAGTTGCCACGCTCAGTAAACCTGTCACGTCCATTTACCCTTTCAGGAACTCCGTACACGCTCACCGCTGAGCGTCCGGCATGCCATGCTGCGCGCGGTTGTTTGCTTGTGTCTGGGTGGGTGCGAACGTGTGTGTGGCACCCGTCGCACCTGGTTCAGACTGTGACTGACGGCACCAGCATGCCTGTTCTTCTTCTGCTCCCTCACCCGGGCCTCCAACAAAGGCAGGATGAGTGTCAGAACAAGGCCAGACTATGTAGCAAGGGGTCATGTGACAAAAAACGGTGGTGCAGGGGAGGGAGATGACGGCGATTACGAGCAACGCGACACCCCACCACATCATCTCCTGATTTCAGAACAAGGAAAACCGGGTCAATAATTATCATAAAAAAAGAAAGAGTGCTGAGTGACACAATTGTTCCCTTCTTTCGGGCCAAGGCGAGAAACTGAAGATGGCGGATGATGCAAATCTCAGGTGAAGTTCCGGCTCTTTGGCTCGTCTTCAAAGCCTGACGCTCTGTGCCGTCGTGGGCATTGTCAACATGATTTTTCCTCGATGAAAGAGAATACAGCAGACTGGTCCCCCTAAACGCGCGGATCGCGAGACTCGACAGGAGTGGCGCTGTAAACGCAGCGCGGCTATCGCCGATGTCATCTCCAACCGCGGCGGCAGCCTAACGCCAACCTACTTTACATACGACCCCAGAGAGAGAGAGAGAGAGATAGAGAGAGAGAGAAGCAGCCTCTCGTACGGGGCTTTACTCGATGGAGGCCGTATGAAAATGTCCCATTCGCCTGCGCCCCAAAAGATTGTGTTTCAGCCCGACAGCCGACGTGATCATTTGAGCTAAATCTCCTCCTTAATAATGCTGAGATATATAGATCCCAGGGGAACGGAAGCTAAAAAATATATTTATATATATATATATTTCCAATAACACACACACACACACACACACTGCTGCCATTTGTTCTCGGTAGCTGAGTGGAACAAGCCAGAACAGAAAAGTTCTCTTCTCATATATATATGTGTGTGTGTATGTGTGTGTGTGTGTGTGAGATCAAATGGCAGCAGTGTGTGTGTGGGAGATGAAGAGCATGTGGCATAGGTACACGTACACACACACACGCGCGCGCACACACACACGGTGTGTATGATCGCTGGGACGTGAAGGCTGTGGCTACCGACCCCGGGCAGACGGCTAATCCCGTCACACACAGCCGCGTTCCCACAGGCCCGCTTCTACTCCAGTTCAACAAAGAGGCCACCCCACTATTGCATTTACTGGGGTGGGGGGGGGGGGGGGTGGGGGGTTGGCTCCGGTAACAGAACGAATCTTTCAGAAGCCATTGTAATAACAACGCTGACATTAAACCAGTCCGACCTCGACCACGTTTCAAAAGCGGGCGTGCGCTCTTTAATCAAGCGCCCGGGACATTCCTGCACCATTTATAGGTACGGTACCCATTCCGCCGGGCTCAAGCGGCTCTTTGTGAACAATACACGGTGCTAAACATATCATTTATACTGTACCAAAGACAAACATGCCGGGGTTAAACATTGAGATCTTTGATGCCCGCATGTTAGTGTGTGTGTGAGGAAACACCGCTGTTCTTCTTCGGCTCACATGGGCTTAAATGAAGGCAAGAGCATTGACAGCAAAAACAGCGAAGACAACAAAGATTAAATAAAATTCAAGACAACTCATATTCATGCGTGCAAACACGCGCATCTATGAATCCAGAGATTAGGGCTGCATTTACCATGGAAATGCACCTTGTCCCACTTCACATTCCTGGCTGCAGCCCTAAGATAACTATGAGAGAATGTGTTGTTATTATGTTATTAGCTATTTACCATGTTGCTAAACTAAATCTATTTTATAGATATAGCAGTCTTAGCGAATTGTATTCTTTTTCTTCTACATTTTGTTATTATTGCATCCTAAGGTAAGGTAAAGTAAGGTAAGGTAAGGTAGACCACCACAAGGTGGTCCTAACGCCCTGAGACTGATTTATTCAGAATCCACTGCTCTTTTTCACCTAGTTAGAGAAGGGTTCAGGGGTCATGAAGTTTCTGTTCAGATGTTCGCTATGCCCAAAGTTGGACAGGAGGAAACCGAACGTCTACCCTACTGCCGCAGTATCTTTTTTTTTTTTTTTTTTTTAAAGACATGATAAGGGAAATAAGTCCACTTCAAAGAGTTAATCTTTAACAGGAGTTCAGGGGTTGATGAGGAAGGCCTGGGCATCTGAAATACATTCCACCATCAGTCAGACGAGTTTCATCAATGTAAACCCTCATGCTGCTCTACTTTGGTGCAATTCATATTTATATGGATAATCAGAGGGTGAAAGGTATGAATGAGCACTGTTACAGAACACAGATACATATATTTTATTGAGCCCAAGGGAAATAGAAGAACCCAGCGTCTGATTCGCAACACACAATATGCAGCGGTGCAGGGATTGATAGTCTACCCTCCGGAGCCATTGTGGAGGTCTGTGATATAGTGTGTGTCAGTGGAGGTATGTGTGTAATTGCTGTGTACCAGCACAAATAGAATCTAAAACAAATGAGAAACTATGGAATATTCAAATGCAAATGTAAAAGACAAATTGAAGACACAAATATGCACGAACAGACCAATCTGTTTACATACATAGGTAGATAAGGGCCAGCTAGCAAAAATCTAGCAGCCTAGCGATAAAGAGCAGGTTAACGTGATGCCCAGTGATCAGGTTCCACCCTCCCCGTTATGGTCTAGCCATAAAAGGAAATTTCCTCACGGACCCGTGTATCGTGTAAACGTCTCACCATGACCTCCTCCTACCAGTCGGTCAACCAATGGTCACGTGTTCCATGTGTCCAAAAATGAAGGGGAGGAAACTACAGATGTTGAGTGAATGGGCGGACCGGCACACTGATCAACAACGCGAACACCGAGCCCCACAGCAATGGTACACGGCAAGGTTACCGTCCTGGAAAACAACCAGCCACGCCATGTCCTATGTTCCGAGGTGCCTGGACAGCCCTCGGCGTGTGGTTGTGTACCGTAGGTGTGCAGGCTGAAGCAGGCATCACTGTCAGTTGCTGACTATCGTTACCGCTGACCAACACACAGCAGATATGACACGGCGGCGGGATGCCGCTGCTGTGTCTGTAGGATGGGACTTTAACACACGTCGGTGTCACTGCTGGGTAGAGAGTGGGCCGTCACCCAGAAATAGCCCGGCAGCAGCTGAAGGGCTGCAAGAAAGCAAACCGCTGCAGCTCCAAACACGCCGTATCGGTAGTTCCGAAAATGTAAACATTGTGGTACTAGCATGGTGGGTGACACACTCGCCAGAAGGTCGCGGGTTCAAACCCCGTTGTGTCCTGCAACAACTGACTTTAATTCATATTTTTAAATGTAAACTAATTCACTAGCTAGGGGTTGCGTTGTCAGCCACACCAGGGCAATTTGAAAATGCTGTGGATGCGTCTCAGAGAACCCTTTTCAATGCTCTGTAACAGATTTGATGCATTGCGTTCATCAACACCCAGTTATTCCCAAAATATCAAAATCAAACAAGCACCTGGTCTGGCGACACTGACTGGAAGGTCCGGTGTCCTCCCTTCCGTCCGCGATCCCCTGCATTTTATATAATGGTTGAATAGTTGTCTTACATACCACAGTGAAAATATCCCGCTCAGTGTGCCGGGGCGGTGCCATCAAACATTTTGTGGTCCGTTTTTTGCCGGAATTTAGTAATTTTCGTTTTTTTAAACACTGTGACACGCAGGAATGTCAAAACTAGCAAAACTACACACACAAGAAGGGAAAAAAAGCTTGTGCACAAGTTACAGCAGCAAATTTTTAAAGCGCTCAGCTGTTCGGAAGCAACACCTGACAAAAGAACAGCGGCTTGTTGCACGGAAAAGAAAAAGGAAGACAGAAGAACAAGGCCCGTTTGAGCCCACCGCCGACACCATCTGTGCCAGAGATGGCACAGAGACACAGTTATCGTTCTGCCGACACATGCCCACTTCCTTAGATCTTTATTTCTTTTCTTTCCTCGTTTCTCTCGTCTCCAGTTGACGTTCCGAGCAGAGACCCAGCGCGAATGATGGGGGGGCACCCATGAATCCAGAGAGCCCGGGCGGTGCCAGCGCTGTGCCCTTGTCTCACCGGCCAGCAGCAGCACAGTGTCCTTATTTGGTAAAGTCAGCGAGCCAGCGATGTCCTGTCTGGCCAGGGGCTGAGGCGAGCTGACTAGGGGATGTGGGCGGATGAGCCCAGGGCCCCCGGCCATGTGTGACGGGGTGAAGCGTGAAGGTGAGCGGCGCTTCCTGGGAGGGTCCGCAACGGGTCAGTGTTTTACCGCCATATTGTTGGTCATAAGGTGGGGCATTCGCTGCCAAGATTCACAGGCCTTTTTAATGTTATGTTAAGGTCTCGGTTGAATTTATACGACAAGAACCTTTAAGAACAAAGCCACATGGTGCAGGAACAATGGAGTCACGTCAGCCCCATCGTTCACTCTAAGCTGGCAGTGAAGACAGAATAAGTGCCTTTCGGGGCCCTGTGCCCGGCTGAGATATACGGCCGCTGGCCCAGACCACTATCAATGGCAAAAAGCAACGAGCGGGACTGGGACCGAAAGATTTAGAGCGCCTGCAATTTCACAGGCTTTAACCTCTGGCCTCTGCCCAGCCTTTTCCACGGGCATCGGTCTGGCATTCGCATCGTTTTTTTTTTTTTTTTCTATCCGAATGACTCATTATACCAATGTCAGTTACCGTCTCACATTGTGATTGGCTAAGGCCAAATCTATTTAAGTATCAAAATGCCTGATTTGCCTTGTTGTACTAGTAGAATTGGGGATCCCAGGGTCAGAAAATATAAATCCAGACCAGTGGAGTAATTGATCCAATCTTGAGCTAATCTATCTCCATTACCAGGGATAGCTTAAGGAAGAAGATCCAAACTCATATTGGACAATCAAGTTAATATTACATTAATCAAGATCATGTTTAATAAAACAAGTCCCAATTTGAAACATAACCTTAGATTACAAAATGTTATATATTTTTACATTTCATTTCTGGTAACCACAACTGCTAGTATTTTACTGTGTTCTTCTTCTTTTACTTTTGGCTGCACCCATTGGGGGTCACCACACTAGATCAACAGTCTCCATTTCCTTCTGTCCTCTGCATTTTCTCTCTCACCACATCCATAAACCTCTTACATCTTTTCCTCTTTCCTAACAGCTCCGTCCTCAGCTTCCTTCTCCCAACATACTCAGCGTCTCTACTCTGGACATGTCCAAACCAACGCAATCTCACCTCTAAATTATATGTATTTTCTCTGTTATAGACAACCTACCCTCATATTTCTAAGGGACAGTGCCAGGGCTAAAACTCTCTTATGTGGCATAATACATTTTTGCCTTTATTGTCATTATAAAATTTGTAATTACTAACTCTGGTCGAACTGAAAATTTCTCTTTGAGAGATTATGTAACATTATTACAAGTTCCCTAGCCTGTCTATGGTCCTCCAGTGGCTAGGCATTTGAATAAAAGCCTTTTTTTTCTCTCTACTTTTTCTAGAAATGGCAATAGGTGTAAAGAGTGCTTTGGCCATTCTGCTTCACCGTTCAGAGAGTGGAATCTGGAATTTATTCCCTTATGTCCTCGACGTCCTGTCTGTGACAAACATTGTGGTTGGTGAATGGTGTTAATGACGTGATTTCCGTGAATGCCCGCTCACAACTATATAGGCCGCTCTCCTCCTTTTCTCCCCTCACTCCTCCTTATTTGCATTTAAAGCTACACACACTGAATGGGTGCATCCAGGAGAAATCTCATTGTGGGATTGGCTTAAAGTAATGGCTGTAATTCTGCACCAAGGCTGAATTTCAGAAAGAGACTTCATTTACAGTTTTAGGGGACCACTAATACCAATATAAAAGCAGGGGACCTTTATCTAAGAATAATTATAGATTCTTTTCAGAAGAAGTTTAAGTAATAGTATACTTCTGGTTTTCACGAACTATAACCCATTATCACCATAGCACTGGATATATAGGTTGGCCTTATAAAATTATGTATATGTAATTTATTTCCATGATTTTGTTTATGTTTTTTACTATTAATCAACTTCCTTGAACAAACCAATGTTTATATATGTAGCACAGACATTAAAGATGTTCAACCACCTCTATTGCCTCAAAGCACACTTACAGAGACAAAAGTTCTTTGAACACATAAGCTGGTCAACCCCCCGATGTTCCCTCCCCTCCTTCTCTTGCACTCTGATTCCAAACTGGCCCAGAAGGTTGTTGTGGAAACCACTGTGCCACTCTCTTCCTGGGTCACAAAAGCCGGAGCCCCACACTTGTGGGGAGAGGCGGTCTGGAATTCCCAGAGCTCCAATTTCAGAGCCAGCTCCTTTCTCTGGGAGACCATGGGGGGAAATACGGTGCATTCGAGGTCAAAGGTCATTCATGTCCTGGGAGTCTGCACTCCAGTTCCCCCCGCAAGCGATGACAGGTGACACCGTAAGGCACCAACATGCTAAAATCCCAAACACAAAAAAACACACACACACTGTGCACTGTGCAATTGAAAGTAGAGACAAGTGTGTCACCAAACATACACCGACCTGCTAGACAAGCCTGTAGACAATCCCACCAGGTTCACAGAGTGAATGACAGTTCAAAATGCCTCCAAATGAAAGATTTATTTATATATTTATCTATTTATTCGTAATTGGCTCCCTCACCGAGGAAGACCTTGCTTTTAGATTCTTCCCCCTAAACGTTTCAAGGCTTACAAAGCTTTTGAATGACTTTTTTTTTTTTTTTTTTTAATTAAATGATACAACCATCTGACAATACTATTTTTCCTCAGAGGTTTTTAATGCCCCATCTTACTGACAATGGAATCATCGATTCGCTTTTTCCTGTGTGTTCTCAAAAAGTTTCACATCTCAACAATGCAGCCAACATGCCAGCATGCCAAGCCAGTAGGTGGACCATACAGAAATGCCTCAGGCCTAAATGCTAATGTCCTGTGTTTCTAACAGTGACCTCACCATGTAATGTTTGTACGCCATTTGGTTTTGGGTGGTGTGTTCTACATCCGAACAGTCTCACATTTTAATACAAATTACAATGTGATGCATTGTTTTTAGTCTATATTGCTAACAATGGCTAACAGACGGTCTTTATTGCTAATAATGTTTGCTGTACTTAATGTAAAGTACAGCAACAATAAAGCAACAGGTACGTTACATTATCTATTTTCAGAACAGCACATTTTCAGGTGTTCATTTCCAAAGGTACCCTCGTGTTCAGCAAATTAAAACAAGTTATAGGTTCTGGAAAAATAAAACCTCACCTATACTTCACTAGACATTTTTGTAAGTTCTACTGTCCCAGGATGCCCACCGAAAACCCTGGACTTTCAATGCTAATCCTGTTAGCTTGGCGAGAGGATATTAGCTCATGCAGGCTTTGCAGGAACACCTTTGGTGTTCGCCGCTCTCCACCCTTCAGAAGATCCACGAGGTCACGTGCAAAACCCCCTCCCCCACCGGCGGTCAGAGCGCTGCTCGTCGCTCCGAAGCACCAAGGTCAGTCCTCCTCCTTGGCCGAGACGGCATCATTATATCTCAAGATTAGCGTTCAGACTTGGATGGGCACAAGCTATTCGACAATGTTTTCTTTCTTCTTCTCTTCACTTTCTTTTTGCAATTTTTGCTGCTACAGACTCGGGGCAAACGTCACGCAGCCTGGCACGTCCTCCAAGCCAAAATGGCGAGAGTTTAACAGGAAAGGGGGTTAGTATTTGAAATGTAAAGAAACAGAATAAAGAAGGCAGAACATTCCGTGGGAGTCGCAAGAGGAGGAGATTCCCAGGAGAACGTCAGCCTCTTTCTGAATAAGATTAACAAACAAATCAAGCGCGCTTGACGTCGGGGACAAAGGCCCGGGTTTGCCGAACACTTTATATTTTGTTACCATTAAAATTCAATAAGGTCCCGCGTGTACGCTGCAAACCTGTGTATAGAGAGAGGGACCCGCCCTTTCAATGCAATGAATCCGGGTCGGACTCAAGCTTTGAATTCATGCTGCACGCTTATTGGCCCGTACATACGTCACCAGGGTAAAAAAAGTAAACAGTAAAAAGTAAACTGAAGATGTGAAGACTTTAGTCAAATGCAAGAGCCCTCTAGTAGCCTGTGGGTAGCTACTAATAGAGGGTCGGCTCAAAGTGTCTATATATATATTTATATATATATTTTTTTCTATAATGGCAGGCAAGGCCAAACCCAGCTTTTCTTACCTGCCCTTGAGCGCCATTCATTTGGAAACTCTTCCCACTGGGCGTCTTAATTAACAGTCCGCTGTGCGCTTTTTCCAGGGACTGAAAAAGCCCGAATTCTCCACGGCATTGAACAACAACAACAACAAAGTCCCCGTTTCAGAAGCTGCGGGGCCATTTTCTGCACAGCTCGCGCTTAAAGGTCAGTGCAGATTAAATATTGAAAGTCTCTCGCTCATTACCAGCCAATTATGCATGACCACTGAGGCTGCCACACTGCCGCAGTAACACTAACTAATCCCCGCTGAACCGCCCAAAACTAGCAAGGAAAACCAGCAAACAATTTGTAAGAGATTTGGCCAATGAAGGTAGGTCAAAGAAAACGCAATGTGGCTTTCCCACTTTAACACATTAGGCAGAGGAAATTGGCCGGCTTCAGTGAGATGCAATCAATTTTTGTGCTTTTGCAAAGACCAGGCTATCAACATAGCCTGTCACAACAGTAATGGCCTCGGCCGACCTGCTAATACTGTAAAACTAATGGCATCCCCGCGGTCGTGTCCAACACATTCGTCACGCCCGAAAACAAAAGATAAGCTTTACCACAGTTACCGAGGCCGCAGAAAATCGAAGTCATTTTGGGTCCAGGGTAGCGGACTGATGTCTTTAAGCTTCGAGGTCTCTTGAGTGGCCCAAGGCCGCTCTTCCAAAGGGGTTGGAGCAGCAGCGAGCAGATACCGATCGAGCAAGAACAACATGGTGTAATGATGCCAGGGAGAATGGTCGCAAGAATAAAGGGGGGCATGCAGTTTTTTTGTCCGTCTGGACCCATGAATGCACAGCATTTGCTCACTTGTCAGGCGGAATAATGGCACCCCGTAAGCAGAAGGGCCGTGCGGGGAAGCCGGGTCCGTGTTAGCTCATATGTGTGGGCAGAGTCCGGGGGGCTCACTTGGTGAGCTGTGCTTGAACAGGATCCCTGAAGTCTTCCTTCCATACTGGGAGGCCTAATAAATGTTTAGTGCATTCTTGTAAATGTTTTATATTGTCTCGTATACGATTGGGCACGTTACCACACATTTGCACAAAATACAAGCAACTTTTACAGAAAATATTCAGTGTTTTCCAAGAAGTGAGGTTATAGCACAGTGAGTTTGCATGTCATCTTCTTCATAGTATAGTAAAGGGCCAATAGGTGTAGCAACGATTCGCATAGAGAAAGTAATATTATGCGAACAAATCTGCTAATTAATTTTGCTGACTAGCATGAAATGAATAGAGATCATGAGTTATCATTCATCAGTTTGCAGGTAAATTAAAGATTCTGCCAGATTTTAACAGATTGCTGGTCTACTATCCCCCAATAATCATTTTAAGATTTTATCCTGGGAAAGCTTGATCTTATCCCGGGACAGAGGACTGACCTACTGAACACACCAGGTTCAATTCAGGGTCACCACTTGGCCTGGGGAGTGGTTTTGGGCACCTGAATGAACACTGCTTTCTTATTGTGAAGCAATGCTGCAAACCATCGCAGCTAAAGCATTATTATTATCGACCACCTCTGGCTGACACTAATGGGAGCAAAAAGATTTTCTTAATCACCTTTCTTTCATCGTCCTCGAAAGTCTTTGCGGACAAAAAGTGTCTGGGGGAGAGTTTCAGATGAAAAGGAAAACACCCTGGCCTAGATTTCTGGTGTGTATGAAAGGCAGAAGCATCTGTCAAAGCATCAGAAACCAGGCGTGTTCCCTCCGTTTGGAATGAAACTGCATGTCGCAGCGATTGGGCAATTTAAATCCCACGCTTTTGAAACTTTGTGACGGAGAAAGCGGCATTTTGTTGAGTTGTGACGGATTGAGCGCATGTCAGCGCCGCCGAGTATGTCCAATTGGAGTTTACGCCACGCTGTGTCGCCGTCAGCGGGGATAATGAGCCGACAATCATTCAGATTAGGATAACCGGGAACGCTCCGACTGCGAGTGCACATCACAATGTTTGGTCGGGTGCCAAAACTTCTAAGCACAGCGATAAATATCCCCCAGGAATCTCCGAATGTGACAGCAAGCACCTAGACAAGCCACCCGTCCATCAAGACCCCCAAACCCCTTCCGCCACTCACCCTGCACTCACTGAGGATTTAAAAGGTTCTTTATGGACTGCCTCGTGCACTCTGGCCCTGTTTACTCTGTTAACACAGCGACGAGAGCACAGCCCTTTATCCTCCGGCCATTATTTACACCCGACGAGCTCCGGCTGCTCCCAGTTCAACCCCCGAGGACCCTTAGACATTAATCTCCTGCGCCCAGCCCCCCACCCTGCCCCGTCCCACCGGCCTCAGTCTAGCTACCCGGGTGGCCAGGGTTCGCCGTGGCCCTTGAGTGGCTTGCGGGTTCAGGCAAAGGCCCGACGTTGCCAAATTTAACTTGTGTTCCCAATTGTTTATAGGCGTCACAGGACACAGTGAAGGCATGACATGTCATAGTATCCTAACTTGTAATAGAACCTACAACCATGCAAGAGAATATTGCAGGCATACAACTGTATTGGAGGAATTGAATTCATTTCTGCATTTTTATGCATGTGTACAAATGGCTTCATGCATACAAATGCTGATATATAAAGTATTGCAACACAAAAAAAGATAAATAAACTGCATTACTGAGAACCTATTAAATGTGCACAGTTTGTGTTGAGTCACACATTATATTAAAGCATATGTGATCAGAATAATATCCCATCATCCAGCCTCTGGTCATTTACCAGGAATCATAAGCAGTGAGTAAATATGGAAGAGTTAGGAAATGATTCTGCAGCTCTGAACACTGCACAGCAGTCTTTTCAGGAGCCGGGAACTCTTTCATTACTCGCAACGCTCCTTTCAGCTCCTTGTAAAACATCGTTTTTTTGGGGGCTTTTTTTCCCCTCCCGGTGTTTCGTTGCCTCGTCTGGCATCTAGAACGAGGCTCCCATCATAATAATGAGAGGCTGCCAGACGAACATTCATGTAGACTCAGAATAGCATAATGACACTTCATCTAAATAAAGGTACTCGCTCCTGATTGCCGAGATGAGGGCTGAAATGCCGACTGCAGAACTGCACGCGGTTTTCAGCTCTTCGTCTGACATCGTTCGCCGAGCCGCACTCTGCCGAGTCATTTTGTCCGTGGTTTGTTAGCATTTCTCCACATCCAGTCCCCTCATTAAAAAAGCCTGTGGGGAATGTGGCTGGGATGTGCAAAACGTTGGGTTAAGTGCACATTCATGTTCGTCCTGTGGCGTATTACGGGTGTTAACGGAAATGGGGGGTGAAAAAAAAAAAAAAAAGCTTCGTTGAGTGACATCCGAAGTTGAGTTCTATTTTTCACTTCCTTTAGAAGAAAGAGGGCGCCTGTTCTCACATAATCCCACGAGAACCGACTGTTTAGAAAAGGTACCGGGCCAAACATCTGAATGTGGCTTTTTATACCTTGTACTGCGCTACTGAGCTGCAACGCTATCCTCCGCAATAAGGCACCGATCGCCTGATGTCTCAATCAAATGAAATCCGTCCGCTTCCCCGGGCGGCTGGGCCCAGTGGCGGAAAAGATCCTGCCAGCGGGCAGAAAACGGAGGGCGGCCAGCACATCAGGACGCAGATTACACGGCTCCGGGCTGGAGGAGGGTTTCACCTCCCTCTCCCAGCTCTGACGGGACCGTGACACACCTACAGCCTTTCATCTGCTCCCTGGCTCCTCTTGTCGTGCCGCACCTCCCTTTCAAATTCACAGCCGAGCAAATCGCCGCACATGCTGCCGATCGATCGGCCTCACGGGGTAGAATTCGTTTCTCAGACACCCAAATCTGCAACCATGACCAAACGTATTAAAGCAATACAGTAAGATTTGTTGTCTTATATCACAGGATAACATATCGAATTTCAACAGCTGCATTTATGTAATTGGTATAATCTGTATTTACCATCACCGTTCACTGAGACTGAGATCTGTTGTTAGGTTTATTGTGCAATGTATTGGATTTCAGCTCTATGTGTCGGAATAAAAGTGGTTTTGATGTAATAACACTCTTTAGGCATCCAAACTTGCTCTGCCATGCACTAATATGCAACATTCCATCATTACCCTCAATGAATAAATCATGAAATATAATATTTTAGTCTAATTTGCTTAAACATGTTCTCGTTATCTGTCCTTAGGACTTCTAAGCCATAAGATGTTCACAAACCTTTCTGGGAGTATTTCAAACCACATGGTTTACCTTTTAGACTTTTCCAAGAACATGTGATTTTAAGAATGTTATACAATGAACTGTGCTGCCTTCAAAGAAAAATATTAATACATTGTGCCTTCTTTTGTGTTTGAAAAGGTTTGAAAAATGACAATAGGTCACAATGAGTACAATGGCTATAAATAAATAAGTGCAAAATATAGGCATCATTATGTAAACTGCGGTGTGTGGAAGCACAGAACCTGCGTACGCTCAGAAAAAGAAAGTAATTTGCACCCCCGATAATATCTTGCATTCACTTCACTGGAGCCAATCAGAGCTCACACAGCTTCTGTGAAGCCTGAAGATCTGCAGTCCAGCAGTCAGCAGGTTAGGCCGATTCGATTACCGGATGGTATTGGTTTTAGCCTTTGACGCTCTCTCTGTCAGTCTCCCCGTCGCGCCAGAGCTGCCCCGTGGGAGGGGGCACCGTGGCTGCGGCTCTCAGCGGCCTCTCGGCAACCAAATGGAATTATCAGGCATTATTTACTGAGAGACAGCGCCGTTACTTCAATCAAAATGAAACGAGGATTGGTCGGGTCTGGTCGGAATATTGATCAGGGCTCGTATCCCCGGGCGCGGAAGGCGGTTACGGGAGTAAGCCTGAGAACTCTATCCTGAAGGAACGGACGGCGGCACACCTCACCATCCGGCAGACAAGTCCGGGCGTGGGATTTCTCCCGTCTGGGGAATGTCCTGCTCTGCGGCACGGCTGGTGCGCAGGGGCTGGGCGTCGGTGTGATAGGGTTACCGGCGGCCCGGCTGCTACTGATGGATGGCTTTGCCTCGGCAGCAGAGCGCTCTCAGCCAGGGACTTATGAGAAAATGGTAAATCAAGGAGGCACAAAGCCACCTGAGTGAGGAGGTGTTATTGCCTCCATCTCTCAATTTGTAGAACACTTGGCTGCAGCTTTTAGGCAGATCTTGGGACAACAAAAAAGCAAGCTCGGGTACAAAAATCACTCACAATCAGATGCAGATAAGCTTTTATATGGAGAGAAATCGAAAAATACAACCATGTAGAATCTTGTAAATCTATAGGACCAAAATATTATACAGCATTTGTTTTTTTGTTATCGGACAATTTATGTTCTTACTTTCCTTCTTTGTTTAAATATTACATTTACATTTATAAAATCATATATGTTCCAACAGCTTGAACCAAATTCTTTCTGTGTTTTTACCCTTGGCCAATAAACCTGATTAATATTAAAAGTGTAAAGTGAAGTGTCACTTGTGTGTGATACACAGCAGCACAGCACATGGTGCACACAGTGAAATTTGCCCTCTGCATTTAACCCATCACCCTAAGTGAGCAGTGGGCACCATGACAGGCGCCCAGGGATCAGTGTGTGGTGACGGTGCTTTGCTAAGTGGCACCTCAGTGGCACCTTGGAGGATTGGGATTCGAACCGGCAACCTTCTGTTTACGGGGCCGCTTCCTTAACTGCTAGGCCACCACCATAGTTTAAAATGGTTACTAACTACTAAAAGAATACATTATAATTCATATAATTTATCAATTCAGCACATGTTAATAAGAAATTCAGAACTTTTGTGATACCATGCAGTACGAAATTTTTCGAGTCAGCAGGGGGCTGAAAGTCATATTTCTGAACCATCCCTTCACCCCCCTGACTGTTCCACAGACTCTGCAGCAGCCACCTGACATTCGCCTCTGCAGCTCTGCTGATGAATAATGCTGTCCACACCGCAGGAGGTGCCCAGTCCCGTCTCTCTCCTGCCATGAGTCAACATCCTCTGGGCCACGCTGACACGCTAGACACAAGACGCATGGCCGAGTTTGCTTTGTCTAAGCTCTTTCCAACCCGCCGGGGAGGCGGGTGATTTATTACTGTAACTCCCGCATCCTTTTTTTTTTTAACCGTAAACTTTCAGCGGCCTGCAGTCTCGGTCACGTGGAAAAAACACCACAGCAAACGAATCTTTGAAAAATAAATACATAAAAAAGTTTAAACGAGCTCGATGGACAAAGACACATTGTAGTGATCGTAAAAAAAAAAAAACTGCATGCTAATGGATTCTTCCGCCGCACAGATGTGGCACCGGAACGGCGAAATTCGGCGCGCGGACCAGCTGCTGCCTGCGCTCAGAGCCTTTAATCAGACCCCAGATGTTTCGCACTAATGCTGCCGCGGCGGCCACCGAGCCTGTGTTTAACTTGGACGAGAGACCCCCGGACTTTCTCAAGGCAACTCTCTCTCTCGCGCGGGCGAAGAGGAGTAATGGCGCGTCGCGCCCTCGGCCCGGGCCCAGGGTGTTCATTACAGTAATAACGGGGGATGTGAATCGCAGGAGCAGCTCTCCGCAGCGGCCCTGGCCACCCGCCTGCATGTGCGTGCTTGTTCTTAGGCCCGCTGCCGTGCCGGAAGTCAGGGAAAACACGTTTGGTGTCTGTAAATAATCGCTCTCTTCCCAGACTTCATTCATGCGGTCGTCACCTTTCGTTTCAGCGCCCTGTTCTGTTTTCTTTCGCATTCCTGGGCGATTGGCATAACTAGGGGTGTGTGGCGCGGGTCTTATACGCTTTTGTCTGTGATTTTCCTGCTTACTTGTAAGAGAGGCAGGTCAGTACCCCTTCATTTGCTCTGAACCAACATTAAAGCTACTCTAATCCATACATTGGGCGCGGTGCCGGAGTATAAGAGCAGCAACGTCCTTGTTGGTCGGTGAGCAAAAAGTGGGCGTGTTGTAACGTTGACTCCGCCTACCATCTTAGACAATAAAAAGCTCTTATTCCAGCCCAGACCTACGATCATTTTACCCTCTTTATGATGTACGGTCAATAATTCCAAAAACCCCATAGTGTAGGATCATTTTACCACTTCATTTTATGGCTCATTTGATCTCATTAGCATGACAAGGTGCGCATCTCTGTTTTCATCTGGCTGTGCAGACATTCTTGGCTTGTTTATGCCCAGTCATCTCATGTGAATTTACATCCAATCAATGGGTGTGAAACTCGCAAACTCACAAAGATCATTTAATATAGATCTATTGTTACGGTGATATGCAGCGCTGATAACAGACAAACTCCAGATCCTATAATGCAGTGCTTCAGTTGCCTTGCCGAATGCGATCCCATAAGTTTTGGCCCCTTGTGCATTTGAGTTGGACATTGATGAGTGGATTAAGCGCAGATTTGCACGGCCGAGATGCAGTTACGGAAGATGCAAAGAGTAAGCATACGACACATCGCCATCAAACTCTTCAGAGGTGGTTTTTACAAATTCTCTGCAGGTAAAAGTTGCATTATACACTATAATATGCACAGTCTATGATGATGTGTTATTGAAGCCGATTTCCTGAGCAATGTCAGAATGGAAATTGAATGTATAAGTAAATTTTTCTCAAAAATGAGAATTTTAAGATGCTGGTACAATATTTCAACATTTAGGATGTGGCAACAGTGCTCAAGCCAGAATGAGTGCCGGGTGTTTTTTTTTTCTTCCCGGTTCGACGCAAAATCTCACCACATCATTCACATGTGTGCACACACACAGAGGATCGGAAACGTGGGGTCAAAAACGTTCGGCTCTACTTTACACATATTATTCATAGGGGTGACTGATAAAAATTTGAATATTCTTGATATGTGGAGTTCTGAGCTTGTTCCTTGCTCCATGTTTCTGTAAACACAGAGTTTTGCTCCTCATCCAGAAAACTCTCATACGCACAAATAATGTTTTTATAACAGAAGCACTGGGAATAGCGTGAAGCGATGTCAGGGACAGTCATTGGAGACTAAAGATGAAGGCGGATCAAATGCTTCCATCACGTTTTTCACACATATGTTTTGAGCAACAAAATTTTTTGTTATTCCTTCTCATTAAACAAGTTAATTAAGGTGAGTAATTACCGTGTACTTAGACAATAGTATCTCTTACAGCTAAAAAAAAAAAACCTCTCAATGGAGGAGTTTAAAATATCCTTTATACAGACGTTGGTCCGGAGTAATTAGCAGCAATTTGGGATTGAGCAACAAGAACCAGTCTGCCTTGTGTCCCAGTGACCTGAATTCCTATTGGACTGCGCTGCATGAATAACAGGGCAGCGATGGGGTAGGTTTGAACCCCAGCTGCCATCACACTAATGATGGAATTCTGAGCACACTCCACTCGGAATTCCCATTTGTTTTTTGGTGAATCAAAACCAGCCAATTGCACTCATTCTGACTGGAGGTGTCATACAAATACTGTTGACTTTAAATAAAAACCTTTGTACTTCAGTTTTTTGTTAGAAGGTGATTCTACAAATATGCAAATCAATCATGACTTTATTTAATAATGACTGTTATAAGGTGAAAAGATATACACCAGAGAGACAGCACTGTCAGATTTGTTTTATAAAGTGAAGTGATTGTCACATGTGATACACAGCAGCACAGCACACGGTGAAATTTGTCCTCTGCATTTAACCCATCACCCTGAGTGAGCAGTGGGCAGCCATGACAGGCGCCCGGGGAGCAGTGTGTGGGGACGGTGCTTTGTTCAGTGGCACCTCAGTGGCACCTTGGCGGATTGGGATTTGAACCGGCAACCTTCTGATTACGGGGGCCGCTTCCTTAACCGCTAGGCCACCACTGCCCCTATTGGCATTGGCATTTTATTGGTATTTTATTGGCATTGCCAATTACAATATGTTTGGTTGAGGATGGTTTGACTCAGGGAAGTATGAAAGAGCATACATGTATTTTGAACTAAGTAGTTCTTTAGAACCACTTACACTGACATTTTATCAGATGCCCTTATCCAGAGCGACTTACAACCAGTAGTTACAGGGACAGTCCCCCCCCCGGAGACACTGTCTGAAAGTAAGTGTCTTGCTCAGGGACACAATAGTAGTAAGTTGGGTTTGAAACTGTGACTTTATGGTTGTTTGGTTCGTAAACAAGTGTCTAGACTTCTACCATTTTATTACACTTTAAATAATAAGACACCACTGTAGGCATCTTATTATTTAATTCCGTAGCTATATGTGACAGTTCATGGAATGTGCGCCTGTGAACTTCAACAAGTCGAAACCCCTGCAGGGCTGAGAAGAAGAAGAGGAAGTCAGGATTGGGACCAAAGAAAGAATCTTCACTTCTGTCCGCGCGGCACCGGAGCCGCCAGGAGACGAAGAATGAAAAACAAAAGGCCGGACTGCAGGACCTGTCAGAGCGAGCGCGTCTGATACTGAGTGACAGAGTAGATTAGAAACTCAAGGCAAACAACAGCCAATGCCAGAGCTTGTGTGTGTGTGTGTGTGTGTGTGTGTGTGTGTGCGGGCCTGTGTGTGCTCAGTAAAGTTTCCCTGAAGACCCTGGGCGTTGGGAAACCTCCAATCCTCCGCCGAGCAAATTAAAACTGTGTCACACTTTCCCTGCATTTTTCAGTAATGGACGACTCACACACACCGATGGGGCAGGTGAGAGGATTCCAGTGGAAAAGAAAACAGAGGACCCATAACCCCCAGTCCTTGGCTCAATAATCTCCATTCAACGCGCTGTCAGCTCTGACAGCGAAAGCGGCGTCCCGCCTGCAGATTACGACCTCTGTCATCGCCTTTTACCGCCCTGATCTCTTCCGTAATGCCATTCTCTAGTCCCTGCTGTGATTCCATTATTCCGCTACAACAGAAAACACTTGCATGGGGGGGGTGGATGGTGGAGATGAGAGACTGAAAGGAAATTCAGGTTGAGTGTGATTGAGATTTAATCCTCCCTTTATGACTAAAAGCAACAAAATCAACACCACAAAACCTGAAAACGGAGCAAAGTCAAGGAAACTCAAACACAGCACTCAACATCCCCTGCATCAGCAATACATCAGCTGACCGGATAATAGGGCCTGTGCTCCGCTCTCAGACATTATGGTACTGGGTCCACTGCGCTATTGTGGGGGCATTTACCCTGGAAGAAAAAAAAAATAGAATAACTTGGGCCAAAAATGCACTTGGACATCAACAGAATGGTGATAGTACGTAAAGAGAAGGGAATGTTTAGCCCCAGGAACCATCCTGCACTTGAGGTATCTTGTCCGATTAGAGACCAAGGAGCAAAGGCATAAATAATGGAATTGTCTCCTTGATAAAAAAAAACAAAAAAACAGTTTCTTTTCTTTTTTTTAGCCAGGATCTAAAGGATCTAGCGCTCTCCAGGAAATGTGCAATGTCCCATCTGCAGGCACACACACTGTTATTATACAACATCACTACCAGGGCCACTCTCACCAATCAGGGAAAAAAGGAAGAACAGAGAAAGAGAAGGAAATTACAGAGCGAGATAGAGAGAGTTGTGGGGGGCGGGGGGGCTCACACCTCCTGGCACTGGCTTCACACTTATGAAGGACAGATGGCTGCCTTTTCATTGAGAAGCTGGACGTGTCCCACTGGGCGCTGAGTTCCCATCTCACCACAGGGTGCACTCTTACATTTTCACTTCAAAAAAAATAATATAATAACTATATATATAGTGTGTGTGTGTGTGTGTGTGTGTGTGTGTATATATATATATATATATATATATATAGTGCCATTTGTGGCCTGCTGATGTCTGTGTTACTCTTCACACCACTTGTCACAAGCTGGGGATCACTGCACATCAATATCTTCTTATAACCTTCATTAGGCATTTATCTGCGTCTCAGACGTCCACCCCCGTGTAGCCCCACCACACATACACATTTTTAACTCCTTTCCCAATGTGCCATTGATTAATTACCCATAAAACATGCCTTTGGCATCCTACCAGAGCTGCAAGGGTGAAAAGTTATTCAAACAGCTTTCGGCGCAGAAACAATGGGCCCTGAGTTTGAGTGGATAAAGATTCCAATGAGATTTCTTTTTATCAATTAATAAGGTTCATAACTCATGGATTGAATTTCTCATTCCTTTTTTCCAGTTCCGGATAAAGGAGCACAGAAGTTATTAAATGTCAAGACTCTAAATCTAAATCCTGAGTTTAACGTATAGGACGCTGACGGCCAGGATCACATGGAATGTTGTTAAGGCCGTCCCTGCATTCCGCTCCCGACCTCCCCTCCACCTTTGCACCGGACCATATTTATGTGTCATTCATTAGTTCAGAACCCTGCAAGACCCCTATCCTGTCAAAATGAACAAGCTTGGTGGCCAGATGCCAGAGCAGATAAGAACTGGTGCAGAAATGCACAGTGAAGCACAATTAGCATCTGAAAGCTCTGGGTTCGTTAAAAAATGAGCCATTCCAGAGGTAATTAGAGGATCTCTGCCTCTCTACCCGGCGCTGGGCTGGAGTGGCGTCCTTCTCTCGAGTGGGCTTAGAGGGGACAGGTCGCCTGCATTCAACCCTTAACAGGCCACACACATACACACACACATTAAACACTCGTACCTCACACAAGGCAAAAATAAACACGTACGAGACACTTACACACACACAGGATGCCAAACACAAAGCACAAACACACACGCGGTGACACAAGCCAAACCACAAAATAAGCACAGACGGTATTAATAAACGCACCACAAAAGCTGAATGGGGTAAAGACAAATGCACACACACAAATCACATTAGCCGAACACACACACACACACACACACACTATATATGCAAAGCACACACAGAAAAAAGAATAAAAAAAAACTCAAACAAGGCAAAAAAATTCCCAGTATTATTCCCAGCTTCCGTTTCATCCAGCCCATCTGCAGCCCAGGGAAACACGCCCCCCCCGGGCCGGGTGAGCTTCCCCGTTGAGGAGGAGAAAGGTGCCTTCACCGGCAGAACATGACAGGGCACAGCTGTGCCAGCCCCCCCGCCGGCACTGCCAGATACTTACGGAAACACGCAGAGTGCAAGGGAAATGCCAGCAGGGAACGTTGAAGTACAGTATATCTGCTGTGTGTGTGTGTGTGTGTGTGTGAGCGTACATTGGCAGCGAGGTGTGTAACGCAGCCACACTCACTTAATCTACATGCGGTTCACAACCTAAGCATTATATACATCGACACATCTGCCCCGCCTTGGAAGAAATGGAGGCGATTCTTCTGTGACTGCGGGGCCTTATTACGCTTCTCACGTACTTCACTAGCCAGTGGGCTCACTGGGGAAATGTGAACACAGAGACCCAGCGAGTCAAATCATTCTCTGGATTCTGGATTCATCTACAGCTGAAGCGTCCTCTGTACTCATGTATTCGTCCTCAGTGGCAAAAGTCACTTTGGATAAAAGCATCTGCTAAAAGTCTCAGTCTAAAGGTAAATAAAGGAGAAGTGGATCTGTCTCCGCCGGAGAGGGATGGACCGGGGATGATGCGGAACTGCAGAACAAATTCCCCTTATTTCAGAAACCTGAATCTTCGAAACATGGAGTAAAATCGGAGTAAATCAATATGAATGTTCTGATCATTTTTTTTGATGATCACTTCATCTTTATCCTGCGATGTAACATCCGTCTTCCAGACCTACGACAACAACATTTATTTCTTATAGAGCCCAAAATCACATACAGGGTGTCTCCATGGGCTTTGATAGGCCCTACAGTTGACGCCACCCACACTTGACCCTTCTGCGCACACAAAAAACTCTAGGAGAGAGAAAAAAGGACGGAAGAAACGTTGGGAAGGAGTGATCCAGAGAGGGACCCCCTTCCAGGGTAGAGTGGGCCTGCAAGTGGTGTCAGTGCAGGGTTGGCGACGGTTTAAGAGATAAGAGAAAAGGTCGTACGGTCGTACAGGTGGAGAAGTCCAAAGTGTAGTATAGAGCACATGAGAGTGGGTATTTAAAAAAAACAGTAAAATATGTGACCTAAAGGTCCCTCGCCGGAAAGCAAGCCACCTGAACACCTTTGGGACAAATCCCGGTGACTGACTGAGGTGTGGGGTCGTTCTTTTACCGACCACATGGCTATAGCCTGGGCCCTGAAGTTTGCCACGGCCCCTCCTGGGAAAAGGGGAACCGCGCTTTGTCGTCTTCCACCGCCACAAAAGGCCGGGAGCGCGGCGCTGCTGTCTGCCGCACCGTCTATTAAAAACCAGTACCATGAGTCAGAATCCGTGGCGGAACGCCACTCACATACCTAAAAAAAGGTGAACCTCTCCCTTTTTTTTTTTTTTTTTTTTTTTGCCGAGCGAAAGAACGCTCTACCAGACTTCGGAAGATAGATCAGCTGAGAAGGACGCCCGTGTTACGGAACAGTTGTGGATGGAAGCAGAACAGAAGCAGACAGGCTGAGGGGATGAACGAGCGACAAATAAGGACTGAAGGGCAGACTTTGACCGGGCTGCAGTTTCGTCTCATCTGCCAGGCCGCGCCTGCCAATCAAAAGCCCCTTTGCAGCACGAGCCTCGCCTGTTTCTGAGGGTTTCGACTAATAAGTCTCCAAATCCGTGCTTTCTCACTGCGCTTCCATGAGAAGATATATTGTGTTAACTAATGAGACTTCTGGGACGGAGGAATAAAAAAAACCCCACAAAACAAACATGCGCATTACGTGCAGAAGACACAGAAACCAAACCGGAGGACTCATTACAAGGCTCGGCTGAGGAACGCCGTTCAAGTTTCACGAGTGTCGCACCGATTAAAAGAATTCATTTTATAAAGGGACACAAGCATGGGGCCATTCAGAGTTGACCTTACCGTTATCTTCGACAGAGAAATGGAAGATGTCACCGGTAGCGTTGGCTGTGTCCCTCAAGACGTAGCAGATGCTCATGTCATCAATGTCGGCTGCAGGGGGGAAATGCGAGCGGGTCACGTCAACAGGTGTGGTCCACTTTTTACATTTACATTTACAGTATTTACCAGGCGCCCTTATCCAGAGCGACTTACAATCAGTAGTTACAGGGACAGTCCCCCCCCTGGAGCAACTTAGGGTTAAGTGTCTTGCTCAGGGACACAATGGCAGGAAGTGGGGTTTAAACCTGGGTTTTCTGGTTCATAGGCGAGTGTGTTACCCACTAGGCTACTTTTTAAATACGAGTACCGCTAAACTGAAACTGGCGTTTATGTTGTCTGCTGCCGGCTCGGCTAAATTATACGTGCCCGGACACCTCAAAGGACGATCCACGGAGGACGCCTTCGCACTGGCTAATTTGCGATTGTTCCCCCCCGCCCCAATGACAGGGTGAAGGGAGAACAGCAGGTTTCTACGGGCAACGCAGCTGCGCGGGCTGCGGGGAAGGCCGGTCGGCTCTTCGCCTTACAGCCGAGCCCGTCGTCAATATTTGATGTCAAAACGCTTCCCTTCAAAGGGGGCCAGCTCATAAAAATGTAAACCCACAATTTTCAAACGCCCACAAGGGAGATGCTTTATTTACTCTCTGCTTAGCGCCGCTCCGGCTCGATGCCCTTGAAATATTTAACGGGCGAACGCGGGACTGTGAGCGATTTGCGTTTTTTTTTTTACTCCCGTGTCGCTTTTAGTTTGTGCTGGTGTCCCTAACCGGGCCGGCCCACTGTTCCCCCTGGACAACGTTGCTAAATCCTCCATGATCTACCTGAGGAGTGAATGTCGGCCTATCAGAGACCAGCGAATAGTGCCACCCAAATGTCCGTTTCTCCAAGTACTGAAAGTGTCTACCTTACCCTGCGTGAAGGTGGTGACAGTCGCGTTGCCCTTGGCCAGGCTGATGAGGTAGCCATGCAGTGGGCCCACGGTGACCTTGAACGTAACTGCTACGTGTGGGCTGTCTCTGTCTTCGGCCCTCAGAACCTTGCCGGTGATTAGAAAGCCCAGTTGGCCGGTCGATATTGTCCTCAGGGTCGCGCCCCCCTTATTGACCACCACGTGCGGAATCCCATTGTCGACCGAGAGTACGGTTATTTTCATGGTCTGGGGCTTACGTGTTTCGAACACGGTGTCGGGGAAGACGTAGAAGTCGGTGTGGGTTCCATCTGTGACTGTGAAAGAGAAGCTGTCTTGTGGTGACTCGGTGCCGTCGTGCTTGTAGCTGATCATGTTCTCGTTGAGGTCCTGCTTGGTGAAGGAGGTGACTGGGTGGCTGTTGTTGAAGACGAGTCGGCCGTGGACCGGGATCTGGGTGATGGTGAACTTCAGCAGCCGATCTATTGTGTCCTGATCCTCCACGGTCAACTCGAATGGGGTTATAAGCTTGTTTTCACCCTCACTCACCACGAGGCCGTGCACCGTCACCACTGGCTTTTTGTTGTCCACGTCCGCAATGGAAATGCGGAATGTGCGGAACACGGGGTTGTAGCCATCGGTGACTTCGAACTCGAAGCTGTCCATTTTGACCTCGTCGTGGGCGGTGTGGATGTAGTATATCTTGTTTCCCGCCAGCTGAAGTTGCGTGAAGGAGCCGATGGGCATGCCTGGGGTGTCCGTGCACTCCAGGTGGCCCCTGACGGGCGTCCGGGTGACGGTGAACACCAAGTGTTCATCCGGACTGTTCAGATCACTGGTGCTGAGCAGGTCCGTAGTCAAGGTGACCCTTCCGCCTTCTTTAAGAGAGACACCTTTGCTGACGACGTCAGGGAAGACCATGTCGATGCTGCCCACCGTCACATAAAAGTACCTGTCAATCAACGGATTAAAGCCATCCGTGACATCAAATTTAATCAGATCACGTACGCCCTCTTGTCCACTGTGAGTGTAAACAATGAGCTCCTGGTCGACTTCATTTTGTGTGAAATTCATTCCGATGGTGATGTTCTGGAAGTAGCCCAGGGGTGTTCTCCTTTGTAAAAATCCCTGATTAGGACCGTAGCGGACAATGTACGTTAATTTACTGTCTTCAGAGTCCAGATCGGTGGCTTTCAAAATTTTGTTGCTGATGACTTTGAAATCGCCAATCTCTATCTCAAGGCCGTCATTAATTGCCATCCTTGGAGTCTCGTCGTCTACTGGGATGACCATGATAATTACCGTTTTCTCCACTGTGAATTTACCGTCAGTAAGGATGACGTTGAAACTGTCACCTACGGTTTCTGAATCGTCATGTTCGTAGATGATGCTTGAAGCTTCCTTGATCTGATCCAGGGTGAAATTGGTGACTGGAACCGTGCCCGTGGTCAGCTGGTTAAGTATGTATCCATGCCTCGGGAGGCTGGTAATTATGAATGTCAGTTCATCGCTGGGAATGTCAGCATCAGCACCGTTCAATATTGGGGTGTCAATGACTAAATTCATGCCTTCCACAACCACAAACTCTCTCGTGTAGACCTCCGGCTTCTCGTCGTTGGACGGGAGGATCGTGATCGGGAAGAAATGTCTCTCTGAGAAGTTGATGCCATCTGAGCATCTGAAAGTGAATCTGTCCTCCACTGGTTCCACACCTCTGTGGATGCTCTGGACATAATAAATGTGGTTGTGTCTGATGTCCTTAATCGTGAAGGCACTGATGGCCGTGCCCGACCTCGATTTTTCCGATCCTGGAGCCGGAGAGATGTTTTCCAGGTAGCCCGATGAGGGCTGCACTATAATAGTGCAGAGGAGGTCATCGTTGGGGGTGTCAGAGTCGTCTGCGCTGATGTGCAAAATCTCAATAGCATTCTTTTCACCCTCTACTACGCTGAACTGTTGTCCAACAAAGACTTCAGGGGCCTGACTGTCCAGTGGCAGAATGGTGACCTGAACCCTGACCCCCGTGACCTTATTGCCCCCTACCGTCCACTCGTCAGACATGTCTGTGAGGGTCAGGTTGAAGAAGTCCTCCTTGGTGGTGAGGCCTATTTCTCCGGCGGTGTGGGCGTACACCACGTGGCCGTTAATGATGTCGGCCTGGCTGAATCTTCCCGATGGGGCGCCGTTCACCAGGATTTCGCCGAAAACGGGCGGGTCCTCTACAATGAAGGTCAATCTGAGGTCATCTGTGTCTTCATCTCTCCCTTGAATGACATTCGATGTGATCTCGGTGGCACCGTTTTCTAAGACGTCGATGTAGGAGCCGATTGTGCCTGACGGGAGGCTGATAGTCGGCGTTTCGTCATCAACGGGCTTCACCGCGATTTTGACAGTTATTGTGACAACATGGACACCATCACTAACGTCCAGCTGAAACGAGTCGCTCGCTGTCTCCGCTCCGTCGTGCGAGTACGAAATTCTGCCGCTCGCAATGTCGTGCAAGTTGAACGCGTCGCCTTTGGCCATGTCAGCGAACGCCGAGCGGATTTTGCCGTGCCGAGGCGGCTGGAGGACAGTAAACAGTATCTGCGTCCGGTCAGTGTCGGCGTCCGCGGTGTCCAGTTCGGCGGGCGCGATGACGTGCGCGCCGCGCTCGGACACGGCGAAGCCGGTGTTGGTTATCTGCGGGGGTTTGTTGTCGACCGGCTGCAGGAATATGGTGAAGGTCCCCGCGGCGCTGTTCCCGGCCGTGTCCTCGACGGTGTAGGAGAACTGCACCACGTGGGCCGTTATTCCCAGCTCCAGGTCGGGGGGCTGGTAGGCCACCTTGTGGTGGTTGACCTGGGCCTGGGTGAACTCCGGGACCCGCACGTGGGGGCTCTCGGTCAGGACTATGGACCCGAACGCGACGGGGTGGTTTTCGTCCGTGTCGGTGGGCGGCTGGGTGACGGTGTACTTCAGATCTCGGTCTTCCGAGTCCAGGTCGGTGTAGCGCAGGAACTTCCTGCGGAAGTGCGTGAGTTGGTACTCGTGCACGGTCATCTGCAGGGTGGTGCCGGGGTACAGCTCGGGCGGGACGTCGTCGATGGGCAGAATTTTTACGATGAAGGAGCTCTCCCCGGACTGGTTGGGCGGGTCGTTGTCGTCCTGCACGCGGAACGCGAACTGATCGGTCACGGTGTCGGTGTTGTGGGGACCGACGTGCCTGTAGTACAGCTTTCCGTCCGTGATGTCCTGCTGGTGCCACTCGGTCACGGCTTTCTCATACATCTCGTCCCGGGCGTTGAACCTCCACGTGGACGGGTCCTCGGGGGCCTCAGACTGCCTCAGGAGCACCTCCCCAACGGCGGAGAAAGGCGGCTCCATGAGGAACTTGATGGTGGAGTCTTCGGAGTCGATGTCGGCGGCGCTGAGGGTCAAAGGTGAAATCTGCAGCATCTGGTTTTTGAACAGCACCAGGCCGGTGTTGGCGTTTATGATGGGCGGCTCGTCGTCCGTCGGCACCACGGTGATGGGGAACAGGAACTCCACCTCGTGCCTGCCGTCGGTCATCCTGAAAACGATGTTGTCGCTGTACGTGTCGCTCCCGTCGTGTTGGTAAATCACGGCGCCACCGTCCAGGTCCGCCGGCGTGAAGAATGTCCTCCCGGAGCCGAGAACTGTGAGCTCGCCGTGCTTCAGCCCGTCAATCACCGCGATGGTGACGCGGTCTAAATTGTCCTCGTCGCTGACTTGTAAATTGTGCGAGCTGGACAGCGGCCGCGACTGGCCCTCGTAAAGCAGCTGGCCGGTGTTGCGGGTCACCACGGGGGCCAGCGTGTTCATCGGCTTCACCACGATCATGAACGCGAACGGGTCGGACACGGCCCCCTCCGTGTCCACCACCTCCAACTCGATTTGGAAAATCCGCTCGGCGTCGGAGTCCACAGACGGGGGCTTATAAGCTATTTTCAGGTCCCTCAGGTCCCTCTGGTAGAAGGATGTGATGGGCAAGTTCCTGTCGTCCGTGCTCACTATGTAGCCCTCCTCGAAGGACAAAGGGGACGTGACATTAAATATTAAGTCGGCCGGGTTCGACTCGGCGTCCTCCGCGGCCAGCATATCGGGAGTGATGGCCGTCATCACGAACTGGTCCACCTCAATCATCATCATCGCCACAAAGCTGGGCTTGGGGGCCGTGTTCTCCTCCCCCTCTTTGATGCGCACCATGATCTGGAAGAACTCCTGCTTCAGCACGTTCCCCTCCTTGTCCTGCAGCTCCACGAACATGGGAATGTAATCCCGGTTGGGCGAGCGGCGCTGGAACGTGTGCCGGTAGCGAACGTTGAGTCCGAGAAACTCGTCGCAGTCCACCGCTTTGCCCAGCTTCCCGTCGTCGGTGACTTTCCCGTACCTGGGCGGCCCACCGCTCCCCGGCACGGTGGACACTTTGCACTCGTGCACGGCCCTGTCGAAGGTGAACTCCAGGATCTTTTTGTCCACCGGGTTGCTGGTGCCAAGCAGCTT
The DNA here is from genome assembly GCF_900700375.1 of Denticeps clupeoides. NCBI lineage: Eukaryota > Metazoa > Chordata > Actinopteri > Clupeiformes > Denticipitidae > Denticeps > Denticeps clupeoides. The sequence continues at coordinate 13,524,729 of NC_041725.1, forward strand.
CTCCACCGTGAGAGGCATGTTCCTGGTCAGCACCTCCAGCTGCGTGAACACCACCTCCACCTCCATCATGAAGGGGATGATGACGGTGTCGGTCTGGGTGTCGTAGCGGAGCTGCAGCCTCACCCTGTCCCTGGACGGGCTCCTCGACCCGAAGTGCGAGTACTTGACGTCGTTGGGGCCGAACTCGCACGGAAACTTTTTGGGGCTGAGCTGGCCCGGCTTCTGCGACAGCGGGTCGCCCTCCAGCACGGTCACGCTGCACCTGTCCCCCGGCTGGACCTGGACGACCAGGTCGTTGACGGGATCGACGAACGCGGAGCGGCCGAAGGGCGCGCGTATTCCGTTGTTGGCCACCAGGATCGCGTCCTCCGACAGCTCCGTCCTCAAGCCGTGCGACGAGCCCACGGTGTCGAAGACCTGCGCCCGCGACCCGCCTGCCAGAGCCAGGGCGCCCAGGAGTGCGCGGATCAGCACGGAGACCCGGGCGGGGACGCGGCGAGACATCGGTGCGCAGGAGAGCGGGGGAAATAATGCTAATAAAAAAGATATATTATTATATTATTATAATGATAATAAAAAAAACTGTAGCGGCAAAAGTTAGGACGGGCTCGGAAACGACTCGCGCCTGCGTGCGCGGACGTGCACCATCCTCCCCGACCCGCGGCACTGGGTTCAACTTCATACATGTGGACTCGCGGCGTGGGGGACGCCACGCCCACCCCGCTCCGTGATTGGACGGCGTCCGCGGAGGAACGACGCGTGTCTGAGGTTAAAAATAATGCACACATACATACGCACGGGCGTCTAACCAAGAGATTTGCCCTTGGAATTTAGTCATTTTTATTGTTTCGTTTACACCTTAGGAGTGCAGGTATAAAATGTATAAAAACATTCAGCGAATGCTGCTTGAGTTTTATGTAAAGAGGAAGAACTTACAGGTTTGAAGTTAGACCGCCAGTGAGAGTGAGACAGAGAGCGATCTTAATTTTGAAGACTATTGTTCTTGCTTTTCATTCGTGTAGTTTTACTTTAACAGAAGACGTGTTGGTGTCAAGTGCTTTTTTTGTGCACTGCAGCTCCCCCTTGTGGCAGTAAACAGGCAGTGTGCTTCAATGTTACTACACTCCGGACTCTTTTGCACAAAATCACTTTGCACAAAATCACTTTTTTTCTCTTTTCTTTAAACATTGTCTTTAACTCATTTGCACACCTTCACCCTACCAGTTACACATATTTTATGTTGAAGACATAAAAGTGTAATATTTGGTTATGCTTGCAATATTTGTATTTGCATATTGGTTCATTGTATACTTGCAACATTTGCAATACTGTGGTCTGTAGTAGTTGCAAAAAGCATTTCACTGCATGTCATACCGTGTATGACTATGTATGTGACAAATAAAATTTTAATTTGACTACCGGATCAGTACGGAAATAGTGATCATGTGCAATGAGGGGACATGAGAGGAGACATTTCAACTTCTCAGGGACAGCAGTCCAGATTACATAAAAAAGTAAATAAAAAAAATAAAATCCCCATGTGCTATCTTTAGCCTTTAGATTACCTTTAGTATTTAAATAATGGAAGGCATTCAGTGAGATATGTGGTGCAAGCCTTTCTGTAGATCAGTTCTTTTCATAGCACGTCCGTCAGCAGTGATCACACCATAAATCTGCACTCCCTGGCATGCCAGTTATTCAGGCCAAATGTGTTGTGCATGTTTTATTTCAGTCGTACAATGTCTCTTATTGACTGATGTACAGGTTTGTAGAAAACAACAAGCTTGGCATTTGCATACAGATCACAGCTGCTGAAATGTACAATGCATTGTGAACCGGAAAAGAATCTGATAATGCAGTTTAAAGCCAAGAAGGAACTTTTTGTATATATATTGGTTAAATCACACATTTTCTCTACACATCTTGCACTGCAATTAGTTTATAAAACAGAAGTGCATGAAATGTGCTCATGCCACAGTGGAATAATTCTCCAGAAGGGCACATTTTACGAGTCGTGCATCCAAAATTAACACAAGTTCGTGATTACTACAGCTAATCAGAGGGGGTCGTTTACAGTCACATCACAGCACAGGCGTTTGAAATGGAAGGCTGCTGATTTGAAGATTAATTAAGAGCTCCTTCTCTTTATAGCTCTATTTCTGTGCATTTCAGTTGCAATTCAAGGTTGAAATGTAATCAGCTTTTTCATATCTTTTTTTACATCTCTCTTTTTTTTTTTGCACCCTTGGTGCAATAAAGCGATTTGAAACAGCTCATTAACTTAGAGCATGCAGGGAATCACTTCAAACTCAATATCAGAAAGACTGAGTGACTTTTAAATTGTTCTTCAGGCACGGGCTGCAAAAATGATGCCAGTGCAAATGTCAGCTGCTAACCACGAGTAATCTGTATTACTACGGTATTTGTGAATAGTTTGATACTGTATTACCATATGCATGTTCTGTATACATGAAATGCAGCTCCGCTGTGTGTGAATGCTTAGAGCCAGGGACTGACACGTGAGCGTGAAAACGAGTGAATCTGCCATCACTGCAATTGGATGTTCTGCTTTGTTGACTCCCAGACCACGGCGAAGTGAATTAGAGGCGCTGGAGCGGCGGCGCGGCCGAGATCTGATTTAGGACCCATTTATACAGCACGGCATGCAGATTTATGCTTTGTTCATCTCCCTGTCTCTCCGGCAGTCCGAGCAGCTTACAGTAAAGCTCTTGGGGACGTTTCGGTACGAGTGCGGTGCCTTATTGAAAGTAAACCCTCTACATTGTTGTGATAAAGTACATGAAATTTACTAAAGGATGTACCTGCATTGTCCTGTCTCATCCACGGCCTGACTGCGAAACGTAGCACCAGAACCGTGGCTATTTAACCTGACCGATGAGGGAAACAAAGGCAAAAAATAAAAAAAACCCTGCTGCTTTATACTGCCGTCTGACAGTCAAGGGTCCGAATTGCTGAAACTCGAGTTGCAGATCATTCCCTCACTGCACAGGCACGCTGCAGAAAGGTCATTTCATGACAACTCAGATTCACCCAGTAACAAAGTTCAATGAAGGCGCTACAAATAAGTTACCATATATGGTAGGGTGGTAGTAGCCTAGTGGGTAACACACTCGCCTATGAACCAGAAGACCCGGGTTCGAATCCCACTTACTACCATCATGTCCCTGAGCAAGACACTAAGTTGCTCCAGGGAGACTGTCCCTGTAACTACTGATTGTAAGTCGCTCTGGATAAGGGCGTCTGATAAATGTAAAATGGTACTTTTTAATGTCCAATCCTTAAAATCCCAGAACGGTTTTATCCAGTTGCCACGTATTCTGAATGCTGAAGCTACACAGAACAACGGCAAGAAACAACGTGAAAAAGTTGAAGAAGATTTTTATTTTGCGTCTGAGCATGCAAGCCTTACGTTTTAGCAAAAGGCTGTAATTTCCATCCGTGTTAACATGAAATTGAAGGGTCCCTGTGGTCTGAAGCACAATTACATTTCCCAGGATCAGAGGTAAAATCGGATGCGTGTTGTCCTTTTCCGTCGTCCCCACCTGCTTCTCAAGGTCTTTCTAACCGCACATCCCATCGGTGCTTTCCACTAATGATTACGTACCGCCGCGTGCTTATTTCCAGGGCTTGAAGGCGCCCTGTGCTGTTTTACGAGTTCTACCTGCGCTCGCGTTCCGCCACAGGAGCAGGCCGGTGACGTGTCCCCAAAAACCTCCAGAGAGTGCTACTTTTGCCCGCGCTTCCTTTATCATTTCCCGAGCGCAGTTATCCATTAAAACGTTCCCGAAAAAGAAAAGAGACAGATGTTATTTCATTGCCTGCTCCACAAGAGGTTATTGCCAGCCCTGTAGTCTGCAGTTCTTTTTTTTTCTTTTGCTCAACAAACAGTGGCAATTATCGCTTTGGAGATCCACAGCTATCTGAAAGGCAGCGGGATGTAAGCCATGGCGTACAACACACATTTAAAAGCCCGCGATTGCGTGGAGGGCCCTGCTCTGGCGACATTCAATGCATTCCACTGGACCACATGCGAGGTTTGTTCCACACCACGCTGCTTCCGTCAGGAAATGCGTCCTTCCTTGCCCTTTCACCAGCACACAATCTCTGCCTTCTGCGGATCAAGTACGTTTACCCAAGGGGTTCTGACCTCTGACCTCAAACGGACAGCCCTTCAAAGTTTAGGCAATTAGGTAAGTGCCAGAGGTCAACAGGTCAATCTTTAGGGTTTAAAGGATATGGTTAAAGCCAGATACTGTGAGTTACAGATATCTTATTATGGGCTGACACAGAGCATAATACACATCTTGGTGGAGCTTATTCCTCTTTTCAGTCTATTGTGATACCAGAAGGAGTAAAGAATTCTGAATCCGTTTTTTATTTAGAACTTAAAACAGCATTGTTGTAGGTTGCCACAGTTAATCAAAATAATAAAAAAGAAAAGAAATATACAAACAGACATAATGATATCATAGTAAATATAATTGGTGTACAGGGAATACTCACTCACATACCTTTTATCATCACTTCTAATCCTTTGCCAATACATAAATACATAAAAGTATAAATCAAATGGGGACAATAAAAACAAAAGTTATACTAAGCATTAATGTCATCTTGGTTAAAGGTGATTGTTGATATGATATTCCATGTCAAAATTCTTAAAACAATAAGAATGATATTTATAAATACTAATATACCTTCTGTCAGGTGATTCAGTTTGGAGAACATGACTTGGTCAGTCCAATTTTATAAAATTTAATCTAATAACAATTCAGGAATCTATGCACTTTGTTATTAGGTCATTGCATTTTTATTACTGTCTATTATATATTATGAATATTGTATATAAAGTGTTGGGTGTTCTTATACATTTTAATTCTATAGTGCATTAATAATCGTATAATCTGTGTGCAGTGTAAAGGAATGTTGTCACTCCTCTTTCAAATGAACTAGAATTTCATGCAGAATGGCCTTTGGGAGCAGAGTCACAGCTGTCGTCCTGTCATCCCGCTCCGACACAACTGCTCGGCTTATCATGTCTATTTTTATTCCGGTTTCCTCGCAATGAGACAATGAGAGTTGCAGACGCCATGATCTCATTATTTTAGCTAATGACTTTACCAACTGGACTGGCACTTTGATCGCACGGGATACATAAGGCCGGAGTTGAAAGCCATCGGCTACGTGGTGTCAAAACAGTTGAACTGATGGATGGACAGCAGCTCAACAAAAAAGGCCAAGGTCCAGCATAAAAAATTTACACACTCCTGTCAAAAGCCAGGTGATTAAAAATAAAAAATGAGACCTCAGTAAATAATTTCAAAATGTTTCCCACCTTTAATGTGACCCGTAAGCTGTACATTTCAACTTGACCTGTTCAAAGCACCGTCCCCACGCACTGCTCCCCGGGCGCCTTTCATGGTGATGGTTAAATGCAGAGGACACGTTTTGTTTTGTCACCGTGTGCTGTGCTGCAGTGTCTCACAAAGACAATCACTTTACAAGTACAATTTGCAGGTTTAGTGTGTATATTTTTCTGAAGCACCTTTTGATTTTATCACAGCATTTCGTCTTCTTTGATGGGAGTCTGTCAGCGTGGCACGTCTTGACTTGCCAATATTTGCCCACTCATCCTTGCAAAAGCGTTCCAAATCTGACAGATTGCCACGACATGTCTCTGTGAGATCAAACTTCATATTTTCTATTGGATTTAGGTCTGGACTCTGGCTCTTCTTCTGAATTTTGGTCACAATATTATGTGCTGATTTGAACAAAAGTGATTCAAGACTCAGGACTCACATGAAGCAGTGCCTTTAAGTTTCATTTTCAGTTTGATGTTAAATGCAAACATGTTCAATTGTAACAGCTGACCCTAAAACCAGAACAGAATAAAAATATTTTTGCATTTACACCTACAATTTTCATTAAAATAGCTGTGACAGGCCAAGCTGTAAGTGAGTTTTAAGCCAGGTTGGATGAATAAATTTGGAATAGTTGGATATGTGGCCATCGAAGCCAATAAATTGACCCCATCCTGTAAAAATGTAAAAGCTCTTTTTAAGCTCATAAAAGCATTTTTTAAAGCAGCCTTTATTTTTGCCCCATCTTTTTCTTTTTTTTACCGTGCAGTGTCAGGGATGGGTGAACCTTCATAATGGTCAGGGTCAGTGTGATGGACTAACACCATACCAGGCATCCTCCGATATTAATCATGTTAGCAATTTGTTCCTAATTGCTGCTGAATAATGTAGGGCCCTTTAACATCCAGCGTTTCCAGGACCAGGAGAGGAGCTGGTTCCAGTATAAGAGTACATGGCAGGACAGAGGCCACTGCTGAAGGTCTTAGTTAAGGTCCCCAGTTATGCGGTTGTCACCGAGGGGGCCACAAGGTCAATTCCTCAAATCCGGCTCCTGTCAGCGTGGGACCGAGGCCCTGCTGGAACCTCCTGAGTCGATGGGTTTTAAACCTGAAGCACTTAACCTGTGTGCCGCGACTAATTAGTGCACCTCCGAGGGCCGGAGCACGCAAGCTTCACCTACAGAGCGGCGACCCCGTTATATTTATACACGGATTTACATTTCCGTTCCATCACCTCACCTGTGTTGGAGCCACACTGATGTTTGCAGGTGTGAGGTCTGCACATCTGCGCCATAAGAGATTTATTATACCAAAAAAACGTAAACATGGCCTGTGAACAAGCATCTCGCCAAGCTTCGCCTGCTCCTGTCATCTTTCACAAATTGACACTTCTGGGTCATGCGTTGCACAGAACAGGAGCCAAAGCTACTCCTCACAGATCCTCCTGGAGCAGGAGGTGGGTGTCAGCGCCCCAAAAAAAAAAAAACTCTGTTTATCTTAGATTCATCATTTTAGCAGTTTAGGATTTGCTGCCCTGCAAATAGCTACGGCAAATCTTATTTATTGCCATTTCCACGGAATGTCACAGTGAAACGGATTAGAAACATTTTCACGCTCAAGTGGCCGCTAATTTGCAAACGGAACGTCAGGAGGACGCCGGCGACAGCGACTCCAGCAGTGGCCGCAGTGGGCCACATCTCTCCTGATGTTTTGGCTACAGTGAAAGCATTTTCCTCCGGTTAATTGCCTGTTACATTAATCTCAGCAAAGTCACCCGAAACTCAGCCTTCCTTAATTCCGCCAGACTTAACTTCAGGAATGAGAAGGTTATTATAACCTCCAAAAAAAAAAAAAAAAAAAAATGTCCCCAAGTTTCGCTGCGTCTCATTAGCGCAATAAATAGATTGTTGTAACAGGTATTGGGTGCCGGCGTGCCTGTTATGGATTGGGTTGCTATTCCGAGGCGCGCGCCGCACCGCGCGCGCCATTTTTTTCCTTCGGCCGCACCACCTGACAGCTGGTTTCCGGCACAGGGTGTCCGCAGGGTGTTCATCTTCATCACGGTGCGGACACATCGTCCTCTTCATCACCGGAGCCCCCCGCTGGCCGGCCATTTTACGCCCATCCTGCGGCCTGGCGGCGAAGGCCACTAGCACACAAGCAAACCCCACGTTCGTGTTCGGCAATTATTTTGCTTTGAGTAAAAACCGGCTTTTTACCCGATCCGCCGATCATCAAAACCCTAATAAAAGATGGGAACGTGCCGGAGGGAGGCCCGGTGAGGGCGTGCGGTAAATGAACACTGTAAATGATTAATAACACTTCATGGCGAGGCTGAAACACTTTCTAACGATCGCTGCCAGCACTCGAGATTCGTCTGATTTTACGACTTTGAAGGCACTGGAAGCGCGGCAGCATTAGAAATGTCATTTGGCTCATAATTACCCTTGACGGTGGCCCTCGACAGATGAAAAACAAAAACAAAAAAAACTTTGGGAATCTTCTGAACGTGCCCTTCTACTGTTTAAATGTTGAAGCCGTATCAGCATCGTGGGATTGTAGTGGGAACGTAGACAGCTGCAGTCATGTTTAATTCAGGAGCTTCATGGCCGCCACAAGCCAGGTGCTGAGCAAGACGTTACCACCGGGGAGGGCGACTGTTTCTTCTTCTTTTTTTTTTCCCACTCACTTTGCGCAAGAAAACTTCCAGTATAAGCATATATTCATTTTAACCTGTATGGTGTGTGGCACTAGAGTCAAAGTAAATACTTACTTTGTAATTAGTTGGGATTGTGGAGTCAGCAGGATTGGCAAAGTGTTCGGTGCCCCTAAATCCTGTCTGGTCCTCCAGTATTTACAATCATTTTGGATAATTTTTATTTTGGAACAAAATGAAGAGATTGTCACTGTGGAACACTGCAGCACAGCACATGGTGACGCAACGAAATGTGTCCTTTGCTTTTAACCATCACTCTTGATGAACAGACAGCAGCCATGAAAGGTGCCCGGACAGCAGTGTGTGATAACGGTCTGGGGAGGGTGCAATCAATAACCTCAAAAGGCTTAACATTATATTATATATTAAAGACATTTAAGTGAAAGTGAAGTGTATTGTCATTGTGATACACTGCAGCACAGCACACAGTGATACAATGAAATGTGTCCTCTGCTTTTAACCAATACCCTGAGCAGTGGGCAGCCATGACAGGTGCCCGGGGAGCAGTGTGTGGGGACGGTGCTTTGCTCAGTAGCACCTTGGCAGGTCGGGATTCGAACCGGCAACCTTCTGATTACGGGTATGTTTCCTTAACTGCTAGGCCACCACTGCCCCGTTTTTATTATTACTGTATATATGTTCGTATGCATATCATGCCATAGAAAAAATGTATATGTTCATAAACAAGTACAGTTGCGGCTGCACTTCAGGTTAAATGCCACAAGGGGGCATATATTATTATTATTGATATTAATAATAACAATAACAATAATACTTGTTGTTTTTTCTGTTGTTTCTATGTTTTATATTCAAATAACTGAGAAATGAGAAATGGTTTTAATTACTTCTATTTATTTGATCCTGCTTGTGTAATCTAGAATTTAGGGGTACAAAGCAAGATAAAAAAAAAATCATACTCTGGGTTCCAAACAACACATTACACAGATAATAAGAATATAGTGTATTTTAGACTACTGCACATTTTTGTTTTATCATATTTTGAAAACAAGCTCCAGGCAGGTTGAGCAGGTGCCATATACACCAATATCTCAGCATCTAATATTATCAAGAAATAACTTTTTTTGCATTAAGCACATGGTATGACACTGTTCATTTGAAAACAACAAGGAGAGCATTGGACAGTTATAACCTTTTATCTGAACCTGGCAAGCAGTAGGCAAACAGCAGAGAAGACCTAGATGAATCCTGGATTTGCTTCATACAAATGAAGCTCAGGCAAGGCAGGGTTTGAAATAGACAAAATAATAAAAAGATTGCCTGTGACATTGCACATAGTTACACAACAGAGAGGTGACATAGCATGACTTACAACAGTAATGCTGAAAGATAAGAGGAATGACAGCCACTGCGAACGCTGGCGCGACAAATCATGGCGGTGGTAAGACAGCCAATGCAGATGACGGGTTGATCTGGGTCCACAGACACAAGCAGAGGGCCACAAATTCAGCCTTGGTGCTTCTCTGTGTCACAAACAGAATGGAAAAAAACAATGCAAAGTTTACTAAAGTTTAAAAGAATGAGCAACTACAATAAATTCATTCAAATGAAATAACGTGTAAAATCAACAATTTCAATCACAAATTTGTTTTCATCACATAAATTTTCACCCAGTTGAAGACAGACCCTATTGTTATAAATAGCAATGCACCACACATGCCACATCTTGATGGGTGCATTCACTGAAAAAAAAAAGACATGTTAACAAGCAAAAAAATCTTCAAAAGAGATAAAAGATCTGTCATTATAATAAATATAACTATTTATATTTAAGGACAATTGATAAGAGTATAAAAATAATGTGTTTTCGAAACAAGAACAAGTGAAGATGTTCACACCATACTAGCAGATCATTTTGCTTGATCTTTTTATGTTAAAAAAAAAAGGCAAAATTTTCTGTCTTGTTAAGATTTCCTCTATTTGCAGTGCAACTCATTACATATGTGCAGTGCTATCCTGAAAAAAGTAAATGGATCTTTCACATCAAGATCTGTTCCCTTTCCCAGAAGTCTGATATAATCTCGAAATGCTCAAGAAAAAAAGTGTTTCGTTCAGCTAATGTCAATGCCAGGGCAGAAACATTTGCTTTTAAATGTATATCCGAGATCTCCAATCAACTTGTGGCACTGGAACAACACTGAATTTCTAGAACCAAGTCAGGATGGAATATAGGCTCAACACAAAACAAATGGGCAGGAAAATAGATCTGAGATGAAACAATCCATGTAATTACGGAACGATACTAATGGCTGTGCATGGAACACTGTGTTCTCGGTGCTTGCTCTGTAATTAATGCAGAGACCACATGTGGGAGCAGCTTCGTCTGCACTCATGGTGCATCCATCTTCATGCTCTTACTGGGCAGGTTGGCCTGGACAGCGCACAGTCATTGGGCTTTTCTGGCTTTCGAGTCTCCATAATGGCAGCCGGGCAGACGAGCAGATTTCAAGAAGGAGTCACATTAGGGATCGGCACTTCCCTGACTGATTGCACTCAGCCTGAATGCTGCCACATCCTGCTGTCTTAAGTGCCGCTTTGCACAGTATTCGTACGTATTTGCATGCCAGAAAGAAAAAAAAGTGTCTGTACTACATAAATGCATTTATAATTTATCAGGAAACCAGAAGCATTATAAATGTGCTCTGGCCTTCGGGGGGGGGGATAAATAATAGTTGTGCTTGAAATGGCTTCTCGACTGCCGAGGCTCATGTTCAAAATAACAAGTGTTTAAAGGCTGAGCGGCAATTACAAGTTCCTTTTCACTGATAAAGTACAGTTCTCCGTATCGAAAGCGGTGAAAGCACACGCAGTGCGGACAGCGAGAAGCAGCTAAACGCTTTTGCCTGTCTAATTATAGGGGTGTGGACGGAGAGCGGTGCATTAGTACCAGCCGTTATGTCTTCATTGCTTAAGGAACTCAACAGTCCACAAGTCCACAAATACAAAGCAATTTTTTTTTCCTTGAGCACAGCGGGCAAATGCTCATTAGCCAGCTATATATTTGTGTGTGTTTCACGTCATGCTGAGAAGCAGCTATCAACAAATCCCTCATTAGACAGAGTCACAGTAAAGTTTTTTTTTTTTTTAATTAGAACTTGTACATGTATTAAATATCTATAGTTTGACTTTTGATCAATTTAGTAGAGGGTAATGTCCATATATATATATATATATATATATATATATATATATATATATATATATGTTGTCAACAAATCTACCAGTTGAAAGAGAAGATTCTGTTTTCCATCCTATCGACTGCAGCTACAAATTAAAACAATGGACTAATATGATGGACCTACCTCTGGGTTTATAGGAGACAACTTTCCTCATTGACTCGCAGAACTCTATAAATATTGATGAGAGCGACTTATGTAAGCCCTCTCCCAGGGTGCAGTACAGATCCTGCTCCGCATTCCCTCCAGCCCCACCCCCCTCGCCGCCTTGTTCATATTTTTGATATGATGAGGTGAATGCATAATAAGCCCACTGTCACAGATAGTGAAAGCTTCAGGGTGGGGATTCCGCAGAAGCGCGCAGAACTGGAGGCTGTGTTTGCATTCCAGTTTTCGTCGGCTGCTCTCATGGCACGTCATTTCAGTATATTCTTAAAGATGAGTGTAACACAACCAGCGTCTGTGCTGAAATACCAATAAATATGAATAAATTAATATCTATAAATAAAGAAATCTATCTATCTATCTATCGGATTAAGACGGGATGGTTTCGACAGATTTGTGAACCTGTAGGCATAAACACAGTCAGAGTTGGGTCAGATTCCACTGGCTCCACTTGCCTTACTATTGCCAAAGATCCAGCACAGGCGGAGCTTTCGCTGGTAGCTGGTTTGCTACCGGCAAACTGGACGCAGTCCACAACCAGAGAACCAAAGTTGGGGAGACTATGGCCATAATTTCCTCATCAAGCTGACTTTGCCACATTAACTTGCAGTTTTTCTTTTTCTCAGCTCTCCCATGTTCATGTTTATTCATTAGTTTTGGCAAAATCTCTCAGTTGAGCTTTTTTATATTCTCTTTTCCTAACATGTGTTGTAGGAGGCATGAGGGAAAATCTGTGGGTTATTTCAGAAATGTCACAGTCACTGCAGTGCATCTCAAAACACAGCGAGCGCTGGAAACGTCTTCCGCCATGGCAACCGCCACACTTCAGTTCCTACATCTATTTTTCACCACTGTATAGTGAGCAAACGCAATGTCTGCAAGAAACTGGTGTTACGAGGTGTTTTGATCTGAGGACATCAGAACACACTTTTTGCAATTTTGTTAAAGTAGATTGAACACTAATAAGTTAGACTTGAAATATCTGCAGTTATTATAACACCCAGGCTCTGTGCTTCATTAGCCTGGAAGATCTATCTCTGCATCTTCACAAATCATCAGGCTTTGTTTTGCAATCCCTCGGCATTTAGGGATGGTTTATAGCCTGCAGTGGCATCTCAAGCTGTTTACAAGCTGTCTTTTTCCCAACAAGGAACCACACTGAGCTCCACAGTTGCTCAACACCAACAAACAGAGCACACAGTAAGCATTAAGAATACAAACTAAAGTGCCTGGATTCTGAATCATGCATGTATTTTACTGATAGGGTACAGGGCACTGGAATTTGTTCATACGATGGTTGCAAAATGGGATTCGTAACTATGACGTTGTGATCATTGGATTCGCAGCCCACTCAAACAGGTTCCACGTTTTCCCGCATATCCCTGTGGACTGTAGTAGCCCTGTAGTAATGGTAGTAGCCCAACCTGCCAAGGTGCCACTGAGCAAAGCATCGTCCCCACACACTGCCCTCCCAGGCTCCTGTCATGGCTGCCCACTGCCCACCAATGGTGATGGTTAAATACAGAAGACACATTTTGATGTGTGCACTTCACTTCACTATACATACAAGATTGGCAGAATAACACGTTCGTAGAAACTACAGGAAATCCTCTCTATGGTGCACATTTCTGATGAAAAGACAAGGCTGGAGAACAACAACATGTTTAACTCACCAAGGCGGAGAGCTAGACGCCAAACAAGGAGAGCACTTTGGCTGAGACCGGGGAGTTAAGGTGTGGAGGGGGGTTAAAACAGCATTTGGGCCGTCCTCTGCATCTCCATGTGGATAAAAAAAAATTTCAGAGAAAGCTCCCTTGTGGATGAAGGTTTTTTTAGAAACCAACAACCCATTTTAGAGAAAAGCATTCGCATGTGGACAGGGCCTTAAGTCCCGCCTGTTTAGTTCAATTTCGGTGAAAGGAGGCCACGGCTCACCTGATGCAACCCAGCAGACACGTGACAAGGGAACACGTGACCACATTGTGGTCCTTAGAAGTTAAAGTGAAGTGATTGCCACATGTGATACACAGCAGCACAGCACACGGTGCACACAGTGAAATTTGTCGTCTGCATTTAACCCATCACACTTGGTAAGCAGTGGACAGCCATGACAGGCGCCCGGGGAGCAGTGTGTGGGGACGGTGCTTTGCTCAGTGCCACCTCAGTGGCACCTTGACAGATCGGGATTCGAACCGATCTGATTACGGGGCCGCTTCCTTAACCGCTAGGCCACCACTGCCCCAAGAAGAACTCCTATCTTTCTTACCACTTTATATCCACCCTCAGTGGGAGCAGCTATCTGTAACCTTCTTGCCCCAAGTGTAGGACGGTCACCACAGCAGAAAGCACATAGATAAAGAGTTCTAATGGGATGAGTATCCTAGTGGGTAACACACTTTCCTCTGAACCAGAAGATAAACAGGTTCAAACCCCACTTACTACCATTGTGTCCCTGAGCAAGACACTTAACCCCGAGTGTCTCCCTGTAACTATGGATTGTAAGTCTAATAAATGGTGTAAAATGTTAGCGGGCTGCCCCGGTTGGGAAAGCCTCCCACTCCGTGTCTGTGAGCTGCAGATGTTTTCTTCAGTATCACTTCGTCTTGCTACAGTAACCCTGCTACTTAAAACCGAACAAAATTTTGGGGCAGTGGTGGCCTAGTGGTTAAGGAAGCGGCCCCGTAATCAGAAGGTTGCCGGTTCGTATCCCGATCCGCCAAGGTGCCACTGAGGTGCCACTGAGCAAAGCACCGTCCCCACACACTGCTCCCCGGGCGCCTGTCATGGCTGCCCACTGCTCACTCAGGGTGATGGGTTAAATGCAGAGGACAAATTGCACCGTGTGCTGCGCTGCTGTGTATCACATGTGACAATCACTTCACTTTAACTTTAAAAGACTCCAGCCATCCTCCTCTGTCTGATTCAAGCTTCAGAAAGCTGAAAACTATTTTCTTGTTTTCTTTTTTTAAATGGCCTTTTTTGTCATCAGTGTGCCATGCGGAAAAGGTCCTTAAGAAGCTCCCAACAAAAGCTCACAAAAGTCAGCGTGCGTCTACTGGGAGCAGGTTATCTAACTCTTCCCGGAAGTGTAGTTAGTACAGAAAATCTGTAAATACAAGGCACTCTGGGAGTCCCTTGTGGCATGGTTTCAATATTTCTCTGTTAACAGAGACGTCAAAAATCTACTTGCCCTATAGGAACGTTTGGCATACTTGCTATAAAATTAAACCCTGCCTAAGTTTACTTAAAATATTTCTATAAGGAATCTTTGCCATCATAAATGTGAGGCCAGGAGAGCATAATCTTCCTGTATCCCTGGGCTGAATCCAGTTCCATCTGGGATGATAAAGCAACTAATTCTTTCTATGAATGAATATGCAAATCGCACGCTTTGAGCAGCTCCAATTAATCCATGACTTGCACATCGGCATGGCAACGGCTCAGTCTGATTGCCACATGGCCCTGTCATTTTCAAAGGAAGGGCTTATGAACACAGAAAAAGGCTAATATATGTGCTTTTATCATTTACACATGCTTTTATCAGAGTTAATTTATTTTTTAGTTTCAAACAGATAAGGTGATCTTTATAGCAATGCAATGACAGTTGCGCTGGCCAGTTTATAAAACACTCATTCACTTTCCATAACCACTTATTACTAATCGGGGACATAGGGCACACACACACACAACATTCCTATAGAGTGATTGATTTTGCCATTGTGATACACAGCACAGCACATGGTGCACACAACAAAATATGTCCTCTGAATTTTACCCATTAACCTTAGTGAGCAGTGGGCAGCCATAAAAGGCCCTGGAGAGCAATGTGCGGGGACGGCACCTCAGTGACACGTTGGTGGTTTGGGATTTGAACCCGCAACCCTTTGGTTTAGCTGTCACCAACAAGAGAGCTCTGACAGAAATCGCCGTGGACAGGCTAAAGTAGTTTTCCATTTAATTCCTGAGAGAAATAGTGAATGAAGCCTGACCTTTATAAAAGTCAGTTGCAATCATCAAGAACTAGAAGGGCACCGGAAGGGGTTTTAAGGTCACTGGAGAGCCTAATGATGGCCAAAGACTGCCAGCACGGTTCAGAAAAGAAGTTGGAACTTACTGCAAGAAATAAAAGACAAATATACACACACCAACACACAAAGCTCAGGAGCACCACACTGAGGCTTTGACAGTTCAGATAATGGGTAAATTGGAATGAATTTATTTCTGGTATTCCTTAGCAAAAAGTAGTATACTTCATTTTATTAAGTATGCTTCAGTGTATGTACAGGGAGTGCAGAATTATTAGGAAAGTTGTATTTTTGAGAAATAATTTTATTATTGAACAACAACCATGTTCTCAATGAACCCAAAAAACTCATTAATATCAAAGCTGAATGTTTTTGGAAGTACTTTTTAGTTTGTTTTTATTTTTAGCTATTTTAGGGGGATGTCTCTGTGTGTAGGTGACTATTACTGTGCATAATTATTAGGCAACTTAACAAAAAACAAATATATACCCATTTCAATTATTTATTTTTACCAGTGAAACCAATATAACATCTCCACATTCACAAATATACATTTCTGACATTCAAAAACAAAACCAAAACAAATCAGCGACCAATATAGCCACCTTTCTTTGCAAGGACACTCAAAAGCCTGCCATCCATGGATTCTGTCAGTGTTTTTGATCTGTTCACCATCAGCATTGCGTGCAGCAGCAACCACAGCCTCCCAGACACTGTTCAGAGAGGTGTACTGTTTTCCCTCCTTGTAAATCTCACATTTGATGATGGACCACAGGTTATCAATGGGGTTCAGATCAGGTGAACAAGGAGGCCATGTCATTAGTTTTTCATCTTTTATACCCTTTCTTGCCAGCCACGCTGTGGAGTACTTGGACGTGAGTGATGGAGCATTGTCCTGCATGAAAATCATGTTTTTCTTGAAGGATGCAGACTTCTTCCTTCTTCCTGTACCACTGCTTGAAGAAGGTGTCTTCCAGAAACTGGCAGTAGGACTGGGAGTTGAGCTTGAGTCCATCCTCAACCCGAAAAGGCCCCACAAGCTCATCTTTAATGATACCATCCCAAACCAGTACTCCACCTCCACCTTGCTGGCGTCTGAGTCGGACTGGAGCTCTCTGCCCTTTACCAATCCAGCCACGGGCCCATCCATCTGGCCCATCAAGACTCACTCTCATTTCATCAGTCAGTAAAACCTTAGAAAAATCAGTCTTGAGATATTTCTTGGCCCAGTCTTGACGTTTCAGCTTGTGTGTCTTGTTCAGTGGTGGTCATCTTTCAGCCTTTCTTAACTTGGCCATGTCTCTGAGTATTGCTCATCTTGTGCTTTTGGGCACTCCAGTGATGTTGCAGCTCTGAAATATGGCCAAACTGGTGGCAAGTGGCATCTTGGCAGCTGCACGCTTGACTTTTCTCAGTTCATGGGCAGTTATTTTGTGCCTTGGTTTTTCCACACGCTTCTTGCGACCCTGTTGACTATTATGAATGAAACGCTTGATTGTTCGATGATCACGCTTCAGAAGCTTTGCAATTTTAAGAGTGCTGCATCCCTCTGCAAGATATCTCACTATTTTTGACTTTTCTGAGCCTGTCAAGTCCTTCTTTTGACCCATTTTGCCAAAGGAAAGGAAGTTTCCTAATAATTATGCACACCTGATAAAGGGTGTTGATGTCATTAGACCACACTCCTTCTCATTACAGAGATGCACATCACCTTATATGCTTAATTAGTAGTAGGCTTTCGAGCCTATACAGCTTGGAGTAAGACAACATGCATGAAGAAGATGATGTGGACAAAATACTCATTTGCCTAATAATTCTGCACTCCCTGTATAAATATAAAAAGTATACTATGGACCATGTATTTGTAGTCCATTAGAAAATCAATTAATTTTAAAGTACTTCAGACTACATTTATTTTTACCAAAGTATACTTTGAAGACACTACTCTACATACCACTAGTGCACTAGGTATATATTTGAGTCATTTCACATTTCAGTTTTTAGAGTACACTGCAGGCATTCTCATTATATACGTAGTACTAGTGTATTAGGTATAAGTTTGTTGAAACAGGGTTTAATTTATTCTAAACATTGAAACTCCATGTTTATATAAGACATGTAAGTTAATAACAGGGTTAATTCATCAAACCAAATGTGTGTGGTGAAAAATATTTTATCAGTGTAAATTAAATGTATGCATGAGTCAATGACTTGACCTTATTCTGTACTTGGTGGTGGTGGCCTAGCGGTTAAGGAAATCAGAAGGCTGCCGGTTCAAAGGTGCCACTGAGGTGCCACTGAGTGCACCTCCCCACAAACTGCTCCCCGGGCACCTGTCATGGCTGCCCACTGCTCACCAAAAAGCAGAGGACACATTTCGTTGTGTCACCGTGTGCTGTGCTGTGATTCACAATGGCATTCACTTCACTTTCACTTTCAAATCTAGAAATACTAAGTGTTACGAACTTATCAAACAAAGGATCCATGAAACATGAAAAGGACCTTAAGACCTCTGGTTTAACATTTACTTTTTTCTCAACTAATGAACTAATGAACTAATGAACTAAGAACAAAATATGGGAAGCTAGTGGGCAAGCCACACCATGGACCTTCTCACTCAGCTAAATCCCCTACCTATTAGAAGAAAAATGTACTCGAAAACTAGACCACTAGCAATCTCCAACCCAAACTGAAATAAACTAAAATAACAAAACCCAACGCTCTAAATCATGTTGCAAAAAAGAAGAAGTAAAATTCCCCAGAAGCTGCTGCTGCTGCTCAGGTGTCAGGCTGAAGGTGCTGTTTTCACACAAAGCAAGTCAGAGAGAGAAAGCGAGATGTAGAGAAAACACTCCCACAGGCAGTGTGCAGTACTGCACCCACATGCCACATATAACTATTAGCACTTTGTGGCAGAAAGAATATACTTATACTTAACAGTGCATTTGGAAATTATTCCAAGCGCATCACTTTTTCCACATTCTGTTATGTTACAGCCTCAGAATTCTACACACAACACCCTATAATGACAATGTGAAAAAAACGTTCACTTGAGGTTTTGGCAAATATATTACAAATAAAAAATGTACATGTACATAAGTTTTCACAACCTTTTCCATGAAGCTAAAAATTGAGCTCAGTTGCATCCTGTTTCCCCAGATCATCCTTGAGATGTTTCTGCATCTTAATTGGAGTCCATCTGTGGAAAATTGGACATAATTTGGAAAGGCTGTCTATATAAGGTCCTACAGTTGAGAGTTCATGTATGGCATGTATTGGTAGAGTAGCCAGAGGCACATGGCAGCCCCTCTGGAGTCTGAAGATCTCTCAGACAATCTCTGAGAAACAAAATTTTCTGGTCTGACGAGACAAAGATTTAACTCTTTGGTGTTTGCTCTTGAATGCCAGGCATTGCGTTTGGAGGAAACCAGGACCTACTAATCACCAGGCAAATTACATCTCTACACTGAAGCATGGTGGTGGCAGCATCATGCTGTAGGGATGTTTTTCAGCTACAGGAACTGGGAGGCAGGTCAGGATAGAGGGAAAGATGACTGCAGCAATGTACCAAGATATCCTGGATGAAAACCTTCTCCAGAGTGCTCTTAAACTCAGACTGGGGTGACGGCTGGCTTCAGGACAACTCTGTGAATGTCCTTGAGTGGCCCAATCAAAGTGCAGACTTGAATCAGATTAAACATCTTTGAAGAGATCTTAAAATGGCTTAAAATTTTGACATGCTGTTGTCAAGCCATGCCAAGTGTGTGGATGTATGAGGCACAGGAGCTTGACATTTGAAAATAAGTGAAAAAGAAAAAGTGGCATGATGGCTGCACATGCAAAAAAAAAAAAGGAACACCAATCAATGCAAGGCAAAGCATTGTGGGAGAGACTGACATTTGATGGGTGATTAGGCCCCAGCACTTAGAAGTCACATGTACATGTGACTTCTCAGCCCAAGGCCACCAAGGCGTCACACCTTAAATTCCCTAAAAAAGTCTTAAATTCTATTTCAAACATTAAGGCCTTAATTAAAAGTGATTAATAATCACTTAAAATACTGCAGACCCAATAAATCATATGTAACAAGCAATCAATCTGCAATCAAACCAGTCACTGCACGCTGTGCACTTCCGAAATAGTACAAACCAAAACATCTCAGTCACATCCTAGTGGCTTGTGGCAGGTAATATGAGTTTAATATATATACATTTATAAATAATAAAATGAATATATAAAATAATACTATATTACTTAAGATAAAATGCGATTGATTTTAAAAGAGCATCTGACCATCGCAGTGTCTGATAAGAAGAAACCTTAAAAACACTTAAATCTGGCTACCTTAAACCTGCAGAAACCCTGCCTTCACTTCGGCCCCCACACAGCCCAATACGCTAATGACACGATGCACTAATGCTGACTGTCATCATACTAAAATGTCCGGTCCACCAGCTGACTAACTTTCGCAGTTCCATCAGCAGTTGCTGGAAACCATGTTTTTTTTTTATTCTATATACTCTTTCGTTATCTCAATATTTAGAATGTGGAACAAGGGTCCAAGTACTGTGCAGTGCAACACCGTGGAAAGGGAGAGGATGAACTGTGCCGTAAACCCACGATGTGGCACCAAACTAACTGCACATCTCAGATTCAGACTCTTCCCTTTATTTATTATAAGATGATAACTGTCTGCTGAATTTGTAGAGTACATTCGGTGTATCTGCGAACGGTAAAAATAGACGAAATGATGTGGCAGCTTTCATTAAATGGCCTGGCAAACGTGCTTTTTTCCACCACACACTGACCCATGTTAACCCCCAACATCACTGAATTAACTTCTTCATAAGAACGTGCACTTCAGAGCGATTTTGACATCAATACCTTATCACACCCTCTGGCAAGAATGAAAACCAATGATAAATGTGTTTTGCGGTCAGTGGGCCGACGTCACACAATGATCCCCCTGCCTGTGTGAAGCGCGCAGAACTAACGTCTACAAGCTTTTATCCATGGATTTATGGATCTTGAGAGGCAGTTTTTGGGGGCTGTCTCTGATATTTCACTCCCCGTTTACCCGAACGGGTCCGTTCTTAATCCATTATGGTAGGTTCGATGAGTCTCTCATGTAGCGCGGTGCTAAATTAGCCCAGCCAAGCCCCCGTGTTGAGAGCTTGAGTGAATCACATGTGAATTACCTTTCAAATACACAGACTCCCAAGTCGTCTAGCCTGTGCTTTGGAATGTAAATACCATATTACTTTGTTTGGGGGGGGGGGGGGGGCCTCGCTCTCTCCTCTGCTCTTTCTGTCTCTAGCGTGTGCTTTTCATTTCTCTCGGCACACCATCGTGTGCTTTGGATCACACGATCTAAGCATGTTGGTGGAGGACCTCGGCCAGATCCTGGTGCCCCAAACAGCAGCAACAGCCTAAACGGCATCGAATTAGTGCCAAATGCAGGAAGAACATGCTGTCGCCCTGGACCTTTAACATTTCTACATTTACATTTACAGCATTTATCAGACGCCCTTATCCAGAGCGACAGGGACAGTCCCCCTGGAGCAACTTAGGGTTCAGTGTCTTGCTCAGGGACACAATGGTAGTAAGTGGGATTCGAACCCGGGTCTTCTGGTTCATAGGCGAGTGTGTTACCCACTACGCTACTACCACCCTTGAATTTCTCTATTCAACTTGGCAGGCCCGTTTTAAATGCGATTACACCTTTCATGCCTTTATTTTAATTTTTTGTGGTTCTGCACAACACTCGGTATAACTTGGCCGGATTTGCCTCTACAGGATGAGCAAGAACAGAAAGGCCGCGTGGCCCAGAGGCTTCATTAGGCATGGTTAACAAATGCCGCAAGAAAAAGTTGGAAACATTTAATGGCCCATTACCTACACATCCGGACGAGCTATTTTTTTTTTTTTTACGCTTTTGAAATGAGCATTTTTTCCCTTTGCGGGCGGAGCATCCAGTTGGCATGCACAGACGCCGGGAGCATTGCGCATCCCTCCGATCGATACAGCGGCTGCTGTGCGAGGCATCTGCGGAGGACGAGGGCACCCGCCGCGGACGCAAATCACGCCGCTCGACGCGGCTCCAGCCAGAGTAATGGTCTTTTAAGGGCCTATCTAATGCACAGCTCGCACGCAGGGCACATCTTTCCACGCCTCGTGAACTGGCGCTATCGATCGGGCGCCTTTCTGCCGCTGGTGCGGAGGGCGAGCGCGGTTTACCGACGAACGAGCAATACGAACAACACCAGCGGAGAACGCCGAAAGCCAGTCTGGCATCCGTGTCTGGCGGGGTGCAGGAGAATGCATGCTCCGGTTTTAATTTTAGACTGCGGCCGGCGCTCACTGGCACACTGAGTCATGTCTGATTTATTATTTTTGAGAGTCCGCATTACGCATTCATTGGCAAACACATGCTTGGACAAGGGATCTGCATATGACTCACGGGGCGCCGTGGGTTTTCTTTTCTTTTTTTTTTGCGGTGCTGGAGAATGCGATTAGGGGCGCACTGGGGGTTTCATTTCTTCATGGAAAGAAAGCACGAACACACCCCCCGGCGAGCGGACACTTCTGACCCTTGGTTCCTGATGAAGTAACTGCGCTGATTTAAGGCCTAGCGGCCTTCTCTGTTCTTGGGAACTGAAGATTGGACCGAAACGCCGCAGTGATGGACAAAGAATGATTTGAAGGATGATCATATATAACGATGATGACGTCACTCTAGTCACCCTGCTCACCGTAACCTTAACCTCAACAAGCTGAGACCCCCGTCCTCTGCGCCATTTGAGAACTTTGCCCTTCTTCACTCCACTCACAGCCACCCAATTAGCTCAAGGCCATGGCGCGCCTGGACCACGGCAGATGCATCACTTTGGAAGGTCAAGCACATGAAGCCAGCCAGACCATTTTCTTCACAGCATTGCTGATGTGAGCGGCAGAGGAAGAGGCGTAATAACGTCATGGAGATGCCCCTTTAACATCAGCACCCGTAGGTGGTCTTCCATGTGCTTTTTAGAGGTAATTCCTGTATTAATCATTGGGTTTTACAGAAAGGCAAACACTTTAACCAAAAATATTTGGCCCTAGAGAGTTATGATCATTGGACAGATTCACCTCGTATTAATCTAATTTCTGTGGCAGCGGTGGCCTAGCGGTTAAGGAAGCAGCCCTGTAATCAGAAGGTTCCCGGTTCAAATCCCGATCGGCCAAGGTGCCACTGAGGTGCCACTGAGCAAAGCACAGAGCACAGCCTGTCATGGCTGCCCACTGCTCACCAAGGGTGATGGGTTAAATGCAGAGGACACATCTCATTGTGTCTCCATGTGCTGTGCTGCAGTGTTTCTCAATGACAATCTTCACGTGTTAAATTTTACATTTACATTAATGCCATTTGCAGAGCAACTTACAGTCATTATTCTCTGGGACAGCCCCCCTGGAGACTCTGTCTTGCTCAGGGACACAATGGTAGTAAGTGTCTCCAGGGGAACTGCCCCTGTAACTACTGATTGTAAGTTGCTCTGGATAAGGGTGTCTGATAAATCAATAGATTTAAAATAAATGTAAATGTAACCTGTGATCTTTGTGGTCTTCTGGTTCATAGGTGAGTGTGTTACCCACTAGGCTACTACCACCCTAATTTTAATTAGAATATGTGTAACATGTTCATATATGTTCTATTACGTATTATTGTAATTTCAGGGTTTTTTCTCTGGTTTCCTTCATAACTCCTCGTCCCAAAGGTCTGCACCTCTTCAGACGTCCTCCAAAAGGACCAACATTATAAACCTTCATTCAGTATGTATGTAAAATGTATGTTGTCCCCTCCGTCCCCCGCGTCGCCGCGGCTCCCCCACCGAGTCGGAGCGGCGCGCGCCCGCGCCCGCGCGCACCCGCAGCAGACGCAACAGCGCGCGCGGACCGACGCGAGCGAGCGAGCGAGCGCGCGCGCGGCGCTTCCGCGCGACCGCCGGGCGCCCAGCACGCAAACGGTCACGCAGCCGCGCGACAACGGTCCGGGGCCGGCGGGGGAAGTGGCGGGTCCTCCGGTCGCGCACCTACTGGGCTGGAGCACGGTGAGTCTGTCTTTAACCCCCTCACCACAACTTTACCACACGCCGTTACCGCGAAGCAGCGTTTCACGTCCTCGTGAACTATGCAGACGACCTCGCGCCGATTTATGCGCATTTTCATGTTTTTTTGGCGTTGTATGTTGTTAAAATCTTATTTTGTGGTAAAATTTTCACTTCTTATGCCATTCTGTAGGTTTTTTTTCCCCTTTCCTACTTCCTATTTCCCGTTTTGTTTTTCAGTTATTATTCTTATTATAATATGTGTTCCATGATTTGAAGTAAAGGTGTCTTTTTTTTCTCTTATCAATCAGCAACCAAACGGATAAGAAAGCATCGGCTTTCCAGTCAGTGGACATCAACATCCGGAAGATTCCGCTTTGACAGTAAATGGACGTTTTTTTTTTTCAGCATTTAATGATGCCCTCTGCCCTACATTATTAATGCCATTTAAACCACGCCTTCGTAATTTAGTCTCACCCCGGGGGATGCTGTGGCCGTAATTTCATTACAAGTCCATCAGCGGGTGGAACTTATTGCCTCGTCCTGCTTGCCAGTCTTCAGAAGCCGCAGCTGTGCCACCCGGCGCGCTGACACTTGTCTCGTGTCCAGCAGTGAGATGGCCTAGCAAACCATGTCTCAGCTCTACTACCGACGCGCGGACAACTCGTCCTACCGGGACCGCATCCCGCTGCGCATCGTGCGCGCGGAGTCCGAGCTCTCGGCCCAGGAGAAGCTGTACCTGAACGCCGTGGAGAAGGGGGACTACGCCAGCGTCAAGCAGGCCCTGGAGGAGGCCGAGATCTACTTCAAGATCAACATCAACTGCGTCGACCCGCTGGGCCGCACGGCCCTGCTCATCGCCATCGAGAACGAGAACCTGGAGATCATCGAGCTGCTGCTCAGCTACAACGTCTACGTAGGGGACGCCTTGCTCCACGCCATCCGCAAGGAGGTGGTCGGCGCCGTGGAGCTGCTGCTCAACCACAAGAAGCCAAGGGGTGAGAAGCAGGTAGGCCTGCCCAGTGTGACCCACAGGTACATGTTAATCAGGCCAAACGACCAATCAATTTCATTTAATATTAAAACGAGCAAAGGCCGCCTCCCCTTCATGTTTACCGCCTTCCCATAAACACGGCTCTGCTGGGATTTCCGTTTTCTCATCCAAAGCGGCTTGAAATGGTCCCGTGCGCCTCTGAAGTTTACAAATGATTCGTGAGTCCTGTTTGGGGTAATGGTGCGTGGTGAATTCCGAGAACAGCTGTCCCGGAGAAGCAGAACGCGTCTCTGGGTTGTTATCGCGGCGGAACCCGCGGGTCACGTGGTGTCACGTGCCGTAATTTCTGCTGTCTTTCCAAACTAAATACCAAAAAGTATCAAATTGGCGATGTCCACATGTTCTTTTTCAATACTGAGTACAATACTTGGTAGCATCGGTTGCCGTATTGAGCCCTTTTTCTTATAATTGCTCCAATTAGAGCTGACCGATTATGCAATCGTGATTAGTGATCATGATAGAATTCCGGTCGAATATGCGAAATATATCTTCTAAACGGAGAACAGCTTGTCCTGCGTGTTCCGTGTGTGAACCAGACCGATTGGCCGAACTTGTTGGTAAAAATCTGTATCGGCCAACATGGGAAAATTGCCAAACCCTCGTGCCCTAGAGGTCCTGCTGGCGGGCCGCATGCCCACAACCGACTGGCGTGTTCAGGCCCTCCACCTGACTCACCCGCGTCGGCATCTCCCCCGCAGACCTGCCTGTTCGTGGACCGGCGGAGCTCGCGGCAGCGCGACAGCGGCCGTCTCCAATTAACGCCTCCCACTGATCGAGCTCGTCGCCGTACGGGGCGTCTGTACAGGAGCGAGCTAATTATTTCTGAGTGAGCGCTAAAGCGCAGGACGCCTCCTCGGTGGCCGCGTAACACCGAATGCTGGCCCACTGTTACCTCCAGCCGTCGCCCACCGTAGGAACCTGCATGCGTGTTTTCGTGGTTAATTGGCAGTCCGGTGTCTTCCAACGTGTCCTTTTTTATACCCGCCGTGGTGCGTGTTGAACTGTAAGATCGGCTGATTGCACGAGGGCCTCTTAGAGAGATGAGCTGATGGCAATTATTCAGCTTCCACCCTCCGATCACCGGCTCGTTCCCTCTCGGTGTGTCTCGTTCTGTCACCGTTTATCTCTCAGTTTCAGTGGTCCTCAATGGTCCAGTGGTTCAGTGGTCCTCAATGCTACATTTAGCTTCTTTGTTTTTTGTTTTTTTTTTTCAGAAATTTGCGTTGTGTTGGCACCATCAGAACACAATGCCAAATGAAGTCTTTGTGTGTTCTTCCTCGTTCTCTCTCTTTGTCTTGGACGATCTCTTTCATCCCCGCTTCCTTCTCCCTCTCTGTTCCCCCCTCAGTTACAAAGGATTATAATTATGCTGTTCAGTGTCCCTGCAGAGGATTGGTCCGTTTCATGTGTCTTTGCTCCAGACTGGCCAGCTTCACGCAACACCAACTCGTTCTGCTCTTTGTTCTTTCTGGAATTAGTTAGTTCCTAAAGCTTTACTAAAATTCAAGTTTCTGCAGTTTTTCCACATTTAAGAAAAGCACAGCCAGAGACATTTCATTTCAGGAGAACCAGGGGCCTTTTACAGGCTATTAAATGTCACATTCATGTTCTAATTTGAAGTACTAGTGCAAGTCCAAAATAAATATTGTCTGGACAGAGGAACTCAAATATTTACTTGACTCTACTTTGCTCCATTTACCAGTGCTTACACTGTTCGGTGTGTGTCTATCGTCCAGCTTCCTGTCACTTGACTGAATGCTTATCGGGTCGGCAGCGAGTTTAGGGTGGAGTTTGTTAAACGGCACTCTTCAGATGTTTAAACTGGAAGCAGGACGTATGCAGTGATGCCTTCACAGGCTGGGACATATCAGGGACAGAAAGTAAAAATCTCAACCAGTCCCATTACTGACCCACCAGCGAACTGGGTGCAGTTTTCCAAAATGATTGTAGGCTGTGCAGTTTTTTGGGGAATCACAATCCTGGTTGGCTGAGACCAAATTCTTGTTTTTCTCACTCTGTTCTAGCAGTATGTTTAATTTAAATCAGGACTTCAGACCATTTAGCCACAATCGGACTCCTACTTAAAAAATTGTCAATACAACGTTTCTGATAGAATTCTGAGGCATGCTTCAAAGATTTAACTTCGAAAGCCACATTATCATGTATATCAATAAATGCTATGTTTTCAACAACATTACAAAATACTGCAGAACAAACCAGATTTCCAGGTCATAAAAATGCTATTCTACATAATTACTGCATCCAAATTTACCTTTACTTACATAATGCTTGTATTTTTTTTCCCCCCAAGATTCCCAGTAGGGACACCCATAAAGGACACTCCATGACATTTGAGTCTTTGGAAGGGCTTGGGTACATCGTAATGTCCAGGCATTGAATGTCAGTGTGCATCATTTAGGGTACTCTATAAGACACCATGTCACATTTTATTCAGCCTAAGGGCACTCATTAAGTAGAGGGTATATTTGAGAGGTTCGAAGGGCAGCCAACAACATACGTTTTTGCCATAGTGGAGCGGCATTTCAGGGCAGTAGAGAAATCTTGGCAGTCACATTGCCAAAAACAGTCTGCAGTTGGTGACACATTTATTCAAGAAGTAAAATCATGACAATCATTCATATGTCTGCTAACCTCCATTAGTATGGGTCTAAAAAAACCTGGTCACCCTCAACAGAGTTTTGGCAAAATGACTAGTTTTAGTTCAAATCCATGTGAGCTTTATTGTCATTACAGCTATAAAGTGCACTTGTGTGACAAACACAAACTGGGCTACGAGAAGAACAAACGTAGAACGCAGGCAATGCAAGAAGACAGACAGCGCTAAAAACCAGTGAAATCAATAATGAAGTAAAAATTCATGCAAAATGGAACAGTGCAATAATAGATATTACTTTCTAAACTTTAAAGAGGTAGTGTGTGTGTGTGTGTTAGCCTGACTACTAAGGAAGAACTCTTTGTGCTTCACGTCAGGCCCCTGGACTCCGCTCAGAATAAACAGTATGGATCCTTGTGTTATGGCACATTTTTGAGTGCCCGCCCGTAGCTTTGATTTCTATAAAACCCGGTGCACCTCGCCAAGGAGCCGCAACGCGTCTGCTTCGTGTCTCGCTTCATCTGCAGGTCCCTCCGCTGCTGCTGGACAAGCAGTTTTCTGACTTCACCCCTGACATCACCCCCATCATCCTGGCCGCTCACACCAACAACTACGAGATCATCAAGCTGCTGGTGCAGAAGGGCGTGTCTGTGCCGCAGCCCCACGAGGTTCGCTGCAACTGCGTGGAGTGCGTGTCCAGCTCGGACGTGGACAGTCTGCGCAACTCGCGCTCCCGCCTCAACATATACAGGGCGCTGGCGTCGCCGTCGCTCGTCGCCCTGTCCAGCGAGGACCCCTTCCTCACCGCCTTCCAGCTCAGCTGGGAGCTGCAGGAGCTCAGCAAGGTGGAGAACGAGTTCAAGTCGGAGTACGAGGAGCTGTCGCACCAGTGCAAGCAGTTCGCCAAGGACCTGCTGGACCAGACGAGGAGCTCCCGCGAGCTGGAGCTCATCCTCAACTTCCGCGACAACATCAACCTGCTGCAGGACCAGAGCGCCAACGACCTGGCCCGCCTCAAACTCGCCATCAAGTACCGTCAGAAAGAGGTGAGGTGTGCAATCATGGTGAGGAAGATGGCCGCCGATGTCTGTGAAGTATTGTCATGCGGGGACGCAATAGGAGAAACAACACTTTTGTACGTTTTAATTCAGGTCACCAAGTGAAGAAATAGGTGTGTGAGGGTGGTGGCTTCCAGGCTGTGAAGGGGTGTGCTGTGTGGTGTCTCTCCTCCAATGGCAACTTGGCGCTGGAGCTCGACCAGGTGCTCTCTTGAGTGAGGAGACAGGGAGAGAACAAAATTAGCTGATGGACGAAGACGCTCTCCGTCAGTCACAAGTCCTGGCGGTCGTTGGCCTCGCTGCCATACGATCACGTGGTGACTGAGGTATACAGTTTACTGATGGCTGATGCCTTCATCTGCGCCATATTTGGAAGTTCAGAGTTGACCACTAACATCAGACCCAGTCTGACAGTTTTTATCTGCACAAGGACAAATTCTCTACCTCTGCAAATGGTGATAAACCTAGCAGGAGGTTTCGTCTGCCGTCCATGCATTTGGTGAAAATGTTCAACTTGTTTTTGATCACTGTTCAAGGGCGTAAATTTGGGTTTTATATTGGGGGGTGGCTTTCCTGGGAGGTGCTAGCGAAGGTTTGGCGTGCGCAAACCGGGGTGGGGGGGGTCTGGGAGTGGTTGGGGGTGATGGGTCGAATGTACAGAACGGCAAAGCGGCCACCGTTTACCACTTACGAAGCGCACTTTCTAGAACAGTGGTATAAAATATGTCGTTTTTTACAATACAATTTTTATGTGAAACACAATCAGGCATGTAGGAAACCCATGAAATGATGAATGTTTAAGTACCTTAAAAAAAATAACCCAGAATCCAAAACCTGATATTAATGCAGCATAATTGCAAATTACGCCTATGCCACTGTTACCACTTCTAATAAATGAGAAATCTAAATTAAACTTTGAGGCAAGATCTTCAGATGTGGTTTTGTTGAATGGGAATTGGGTTGGTGGTTACCTTCTTTTTCTCCTTCTGTTCGGTTTTCTACACTAGTTCCTTTGGGTTTATAACAGCACATGGACACCAAGACCAGCCATGACGAGCTCTTGGTGGGAAGCCATGTGTTGAGAATCCCGACCGAGCCAGAACTAATTTGTCCAAAGTTGCGGAGAGGTGGTGCAATGTGCCGGTCAAATAAATCATGTAGCGGTGTGGGAGGCTGTCAGCGTATTACATGGCAGATTTTACCGCTCGTGTTACAGTAACAGCTCTGGTAGTCGGAGGATAATTTCCTGCCATCGACATTCAGCGCCGTCACACCCCACTTAGTGTAGGTGGTAGTTGGGGAAATGTGGCGAGTAACACAAATGAATAGTGATGGGTAGCAGGAACGAGAAGGAAGTGGCTAAATTGTTATTTTCTCTTTTTTTTGCCATTCGAGGCAATCATTAATTAACACACAAGTTGGTTTGTCTTTGCAGCTTCTATGTTCTTGGGTAGATTTAAACCCTTTTGTGGCAGCAAAACGCATAACATGCATTTGATACATGCAAAACTGCCTTTAGGCCCTGTCCCTGACAGGTAATAGTTTATTTTTAATAAATACAGACTGTTGTTGCCCCCTTCTGAAACTGTACCTTCACTGCATCTAAATATGTTTTTTGAAAGGCTTCATTTTTATTTCAGCTGAATAGCCTTTCAGAACAGAAATCCTACCTGTGATGTGTAAGATTCATGATTAATTTTCTCATGCATGAATCTCTTGCAATCATACCTGAACACTGTAGACAGACACAAGTGGGTGTTGTGATCTGCGCACAAATAGAACCTGGTCTCGTGCATCGTCCAATTATTTCACACACGGCGCCGAAGGCGTCACGGCACCGGTGTCACCCTGCACCGTCCCTTTTCAGCCTCGCTATTAATGATGATGAGCCGGGAGGATCGTGACCCCAATTAAAGAGGCGATGGTGCTGTGGAGGAGGTCTGGGGGTGGAAGCTATATTGGAAATACCTGCACTACATCCAACCACACAGCCACATATTGAGGGGTGAGAACCATGGGGTATTATACCAACTTGACAGAAAAATACATATTAAAAAAAAAAAAAAAAACTATAACTATAATATTAGGAATTTATTAATTTTATATCATTCTATTATTTTGACATTATATTGAGCTGAGCAAAAGCTTTCATTTGATATTCACCAATGTGGTTCTCACATCTCTATATAGTCTATAAGTGACCAGATCTTATTCAGTGCTGAGACTATTGTCAAGGTTTGTGGCATGTTGGTAGGAGATTATGAGGCACAGCAGATGCTGGACCAGCTGATAAAGCTTCTAGAAGGTGCTGAAGGGAGCTGAGCTTGGTAAGAACCGGGCTGGACTCTCTGAGTGTTGTTGTATTCGAGAGATCGCAGAAGTTCATGGAACAGTCATGTTTTTTCCAATGAGTTCACCATGTTTTGGACGTAACCTGAGAAGCGTTGGCTGAGGTCATCAGCTGGGCTGCAGCAATGTGTCACCCTCAATTGCACAGGGTGACACACCAGCTCCCGCCATGGCGATTTAAAGAGTGCAGGGACCGGCTCTTTTCTCCCTGATGCCGCCATTAACGTGTTAATCACCTTCATTTTCCTGATTAGTGCCACGCTTCCGAAAGCTGGGAGCCCTGACCCCGGCGCCCGGTGCTCATCAGGGGAAAAAAAACAGATTGTCTGGGGATGAGGAACACTTGAAGTCATCTCAGAACGGACCTCGGCGCTCGACGAGAGCGCCACGGTGGTAATGAGGGTACATTTGGCCATAATTAGGTTAGAGGCATATTGATTTCCGTTGCAGCCCTCACATGCCCATCAGATTGCAGAGTGCAGACACCCCCCCTCCCCCGAGAGAAGGGAAAATTTGTTTATCAAGAGTAGTTCAGCTTTGTCCCATTTTTTTCCGCCCTCCTCCCAACTTATTGCTCCTCATGTAGCGCATATGTTTAGGGCAAATGGGCCTTCCTCCATTTTGGTTATTTATTGGTGACATTAGCAGCTGGATCACCATTTCTAGAGGAGAACACAGACAGAGATTGAATTGGCGGTGGTTTTCAGCGCTCCCCAGGGTGGGGAGTGAGTGGGAAGTTAGCAGCATTAGGTGCTAACTGTTGCCAGTCTGTCTCCCGAACTCATTTGACATTATTGTGCAGCAGAGGCGCGTCGTGCCTTCGCCTTGCTGGGACTCGATGGTGGGTGGCAGGAGAAACGCAGGGCGGCTGGACGGGGAGGCCGTTCCAGCGCGGTTCTTTTTATATCTGGGTCAGTTTGCTGTCGACTGCAGTCAAACAATCGGGTACTTTCGGGAGAGCATTTCCTTAGGTACAAATTAAGAAGCTTTCTGCGGTGTAATGGTTTACGATTGAATGTTGAATTAAATTTTTTCCCTATGACATTATATAAAAATGGTCTCATTAATAGGATAGTATAGTAGGAAAGTGGGGCACCGGTGGCGTAGTTAGTAAGGAAGCAGACTTGCAATCGAAAGGTTGGGGTTTCATAAATACTTCTTTCACCCGGAAAATTGCTTTTTTCGGCAGCAAAGTTTAGAATGGGAAAAGCCTGATTTCTGCTCCCGCATTCTGGACACTTATGTCACATGTACTTCCATCATTAAGGATTGTGTTTCTTCCTTGTTTCTTTATTTAAGTAAATCCTATACCATTTGATGCTACACCAGCAAACAAGTTTCTGGCGTAGTGCTGTACCTAGTGCAGCAGTTTAAAAATAGTGGCCAAAAAATTAGTGAGTGGGTCTTGAAATTCGAGTAAATTCGGGTAAATTCGAGAGTTATGTTTGACGACAGTGTAACAAGCCATTCTTTATTTTACTCCATTTTATTTTTTTTTGCTACCGTCCCCATTTGCAGGAAAATAAGTTCAAATACAAACACATGGACATGTTGCAATGACAAGTCATAATCCATAATGTTTTGTAGAAAATGTCCATGTACACGGTCAAAAATTACAATTAGTCCTTTCAATCATGGACATTTGGTGTACTGCAATATTATTCTGTATTAGTCATAGTTTTTTGAGGTATTGCTAAAGTTCTCTATCTTCCTAACTTAATCCATGTCTCTTCCTTTCTCACCCTGAATCCCTGCCCATCTCCTCTGTTCTCCTCAGTTTGTGGCCCAGCCTAATTGCCAGCAGCTCTTGGCGTCGCGGTGGTATGACGAGTTCCCTGGCTGGCGACGGCGCCACTGGGCGGGGAAGTTCATCACCTGTGTCTTCATCGGCTTCATGTTTCCTGTGTTTTCTATGTGCTACCTGGTGGCCCCTAAGAGCCGATACGGCCTCTTCATCCGCAAGCCCTTCATCAAGTTCATCTGCCACACTGCCTCCTATCTGACCTTCCTCTTCCTCCTCCTCCTCGCCTCCCAGCACATAGTCTCCAATGACTCCCACCGCCAGGGCCCTATGCCCACTGCCGTCGAGTGGATGATCCTACCCTGGGTAATAGGTACATGCAGTCTTTAATTATTAAAATATTAAAGAAACATTCAATATATAACAAATGTGAGTACAATTCTTTCCATTGGTCAACACTGAAGATATGATACTTACAATATAAAGTGGTCAGTGTACAGCTGTGTACAACCCATCAAAATAACTAAGCACACCACACAGCCATTAATGTCAGAACCACTGGCAACAAAAGTAAGTACACCCCATAAAATGGAAAAATGTGAGGGGTGTGCTCACTTTTGTTAGATACTGTAGGTCAAATCAATTTATTATGCAATTAAGAAGGGCTTCAATGAAGATGGGTCTATTTTAGCTTGTTTTATGCAGAGCTGAATGAGGAAGAGCTACCTGAATTTGAAAAGAGAATGTAGAGCTGATGCATTTCCTGTGACTGGTGGAGCACCATTCCGAAGAATCCTGTTGAAGAGGCATTCATGGTTGACAAATAATGAGCTGAAGCATGAAATCTAAGCTGCTATTTATGACCGAGGCTGTTTCCAGCTATTAGAGTCAGCAACACCCTCTCACCTCACTCAAGTGGTGCTTAAGCGACTCGGATAAACAGAAATTATTCAAAAATTATGTTTCACTAACACTTAACCCATTTTTTTTTTATAAACGCTGCCTTTAATCAAGGAAAAGTGATTTGATTTTTATATTATTGCAGGTTTCATATGGACAGAGATCAAGCAGATGTGGGACGGTGGGTTCCAGGATTATATCCACGACTGGTGGAATCTTATGGACTTTGTCATGAACTCATTATACCTGGCAACCATATCTCTCAAGATTGTTGCTTTGTTTAAGGTACAATTTGAAAGGGTTCCCATATGCGAAATTATTCCTACATGCTAATGTTAATTATAAATTCCATTATTTCTGTGTGTTACATTCAAACAGGTTGGATTTAATTATGTGCTATTTCTCAACTGATTTTAACCTGAAAGCATGTTGTAAGTCGCTCTAGACATGGCCGTAAATGTAAATCACAATTGCACCCTATTAAATATACAATTACAATTGTTTGTATTGATAATTATTATTATAAGGTAGAATTAAATTATTCATTTTGGACTATTATATTTTATTAAACCCCATTAAAATGTTTTCCGGAATTACTATAAATAATGACCACCAGTAAACCCTCTATTTATTCATTAATTTTCTTCTAATCCCCAGTACAGTGGCTCTAAACCCAGGGAGCAATGGGAGATGTGGCACCCGACGCTGGTGGCCGAGGCGGTGTTCGCCATTGCCAACATCTTCAGCTCCCTCCGCCTCATCTCGCTGTTCACAGCCAACTCTCACCTGGGTCCACTGCAGATCTCGCTGGGCCGCATGCTCCTCGACATTCTCAAGTTCCTCTTCATCTACTGTCTGGTGCTTCTGGCCTTCGCCAACGGCCTCAACCAGCTCTACTTCTACTATGAAAGCCGTGAGGGGAACGGGTGCATGGGCATCCGCTGTGAACGTCAGAACAATGCTTTTTCAACGTAAGTCTAAGTCCTCCAGAACCCCCTTATCCCATCCTCCTGGATTATATAAATAAAAATATATTATAAATATAAGTTGCATTTCATTTCTTTACACACAATACAATTATGTTCGAATATCCAATAACTATTACATTTATTAGATATTTATTCTAAAAACTGTTCTCTGTAATGTAACAATAATGCAATAATTGTTATAAATGTAACAATGACAAGGGATCTGACATAAGTTCAGAAGTGATCTCAAAACTGATGATTTCTTTTAGGTTATTTGAGACACTACAGTCTCTGTTTTGGTCCATATTTGGCTTGATCAATCTGTATGTGACCAACGTCAAGGCTGACCACAAGTTTACTGAGTTTGTTGGTGCGACCATGTTTGGTACCTACAACATAATCTCATTGGTCGTGCTCCTCAACATGCTGATTGCCATGATGAACAACTCCTACCAGCACATTGCCGTGAGTGTCATGTGCATGTGTGTTTCACCATATTCACATTTTAAATGTTGCCTGTCAATTAACTTCCAAGTTCTTAGCAATTCGTAGCAGCAGAGTTCTAACATTCTCGACACTCTCAACATTATTGACAAAGATTCCTTTTGCTTTTCTTTATCTTAAAGGATCATGCAGACATCGAGTGGAAGTTTGCGAGAACCAAGCTGTGGATGAGTTATTTTGAAGAGGGAGGAACCTTGCCCACTCCCTTCAACATCATCCCCAGCCCCAAATCCATATGGTACCTCATTCAGTGGATAAAGAGGAACATTTTCAAGAAGAAGGAAAAACGAACAGAGACGTTTGGAGTGTTAGGGGTGAGGCTTCGTTTGTGTGTGTGTTTGTGATTGTGTACACGCCTGAATCATCTCAGAATGATGACTTTACTGGAATTGGTAGTATGAGATGATGAGAATTGGATTTGTTCCAGGTCATTAGCATCCAGGAAATGCAATGTTCTCCTCTGCAGTTCTGTAAATTGCATGGGTGTCATAAAATTTCCAGGATCTTTTTTTTTTTTAAGATCTGCATGCACTGACAACACATGGCACAAAGCAAAATAGATGCAAGTGGCTACAAAGAGCATCTAAAGACCTTTTTATACTTTGTTCCCTTCAATAGAGACGGGCAGCAGAAAATGTACGAATCAATCACCAGTATCAGGTAATGAATCCAGGCGAGTATGAACATCACGGCATTCATTGTAGCACATTGTGTGACGTAGTTTCTACTTGTTATAGGAGGTCCTGAGGAACTTGGTGAAACGATACGTAGCAGCAAGAATCAGAGATGCCAAGACTGAAGAGGGTCTCACAGAAGAGAATTTTAAGGTGACTGAGTATCATGTAAATGTTTTCAAGTACCTGAAAATCCATTCTAAAATGTAAAAATCCTCTGAAAAAATTCTGAAAATATTATCAAAATGGGACAATCAATCAATCAAAATAAAAAAAAATGTATAGCAGTTTATCTGACACCCTTATCCAAAGTGACTTACAATCAGTAGCTACAGGGACAGTCTCCCTGGAGACATGTCTTGTTCAGGGACACAATGTTAGTAAGTGGGGTTTGAACCTGGGACTTACCACCCGTGGTAGATGTACAATATATGTTTCTTATTTCGGACTCTTCTATCACCCAGGAGCTGAAGCAGGACATCTCCAGCTTCCGATATGAGGTGATGGGAATGATGAAGGGCAACAAGTCTTGTGTGCCAGGACCCAAACTTTCTTCCTCCAGTTCAGCTTCCAACCTCAACCACCCAGACCACCTGCTGCCTGTCCCTGTCAACTCAGGAACTGCACTTAGTCTACATGACGTGTCTACTTTGCTGCAGCACCACCATCACCACGTTCTGGACAGCAACAGGGAGCCGGTGAGCAGCCTGGCCAATGGCTCGGTGAGCCCATCTCCAGATGCTCCGTCTTCATCCCCAGTTTCCTTTCCCATTTCCACCAAAGACCGAGCCACCAGGAAGGAATTTCCGAAAGATTTAACAGACTTCAGCCTGTTCCAGAAAAGTGGCAGGAAGTGCAGCCTGGGCCCCAGCCAAAGCAAGATCTACTCCGTCTCAGAAGAGGTTAATGAGACAGATGTAGAGAAGGCAGATGAAGGGGCGAGTGTGGAGGAGAAGGAGCAGGATGTGGTGGAAGAGGAGGCGATACAGCAACACGCTGAACAGGAAATAGGGGAGGGGGATCTACTGATGGACTCAGTAGAGGAGATGCTGGAGGAAGAGGAGACCCAGGATAATGTGAAAGAGCAGCTGCTCCTGGAGACAGAAGATTCAGATCGGTGAAACATATCTCACTGAGGAGACAAAGAGAACTGAGGAGAGAGGAGATCATTCCTACTGCTGCAGTGGAAGGACAAGGATCGGATAGACCTCATCATTGTGAGATGTTTCCACTGGACGTTTTCTTCATGTCTCAGGGAAAGAAAAAACCTGTGGTGGAATCAGGGTGGCTAAGGGTTTTTGTATGACCAAAGAACCATGTTCCTCCAGGACAATAAACAGCTTCTCTCTGGACTCTTGTATCACCCAGGAGCTGAAGCAGGACATCTCCAGCTTCTGCTATGAGGTGATGGGAATGATGAAGCAATACGAGCAATAGCTGTACCCTCCACAGGCCCTGCACTCTGCTGTCCATCAGTGTTCTTGTTCTTTTGCACAGTCACCTGTCAGAACACAACCAGTGCTACAATTGTCCTTCTTTCACAGGGACATGAGATATTCAAAGGCTTTGGTCTTACTAAACCAAAGCCTGATCATGGCTCTCTAAAGACTTTTGCAGCTAATCTGCTGTACAAATTCTTGTTTTCCAAATGTAGGTGGGACATCAAAGGATGAGACGGAAAGTGTCTTCTATGCAACCACATTTCCAAGCGATCTCAGTTTCACGCCGGACAGACGGTTGATTTTGGCTCTCGATAATTTATTTATTTAATAGCAGAATGTTTCACCGAAGACTACAAGCTGTCTGCAGGAAGTCACATGACTGCTTGTGAGGGCCACCCTCACTATACGGCTTTATACACTCATATTTGTGTTTAAAAAGTGTGTTATGCTATCAGAAACAGACATGACTTTACTATAGTACTGTTCCTTAACATTTGTGTTCCAAGAGTAGGGAGTAGGGATGCGGACTGAATTAATAAACATAAATATGTGAGAAATAAATGCCTTCGCGACTTTGTTTCACCGCGCATTGTGTTTTCAGCGATGGGTCGCGACGGCAGCCATTGCTTTTTGCATCTGAGTGAGACCCAGATGCTCTCTGAAAGCCCACGTTTCCTCACCTCTGCGCTGAAAGAGACACATGACCCAGGCCCCTCGCTAAAAACCAATCATTTTCTCCCTGTTTCCATGGCGACGCAAAGTGGAAAGTTCTCTCTTCCTAATTACCGTATTTCATCCGCAACTTGCTGTGTAGGCCACATGCTGGCTTCAATTAAGCTTAAAAGAGAAGCCGGCGAGTTCCACTTTATTACCTATCAAAGCCACATTTGAAGTGCGCTTCAGGCATTTGGGCTCAAGGTAAATATTCAGTGAAGGAGCAGGTATTGTAACGTTGGGAGGGAAACAATCTTAAGTCGCCTGCTTCGCAAAAAGCCAATGCAACACATGCAAGAAGAATATACAATGCTGCTCCTGCATGCTCTCCTAGCATGATGTTCGGCTAATGTGGCTGCTAATTGTGATCCGATTACATTTGAAGTGGAACACCCACAAATAAACGGTTTAGAATTGCGTTTTGTGACTCAACTGTGCACATTAGGCTAACTGGTTGGATTTCAGTGCCATTTTCACCTTTGGTGAAGAATTGAGTCTTTCCCGCTCTTCAACGAAATAGTCCTAATTACAGTAAAGTTTCTAAACTGTGTTCTAAAATGTGAAGAAGGCCTAAAGTTGGGACACGCTACTTTCACTGGTAATGTGAAACTGGCTTTAATATGTTGTTTTGGGGTTACACTTAAATAGCTACTGAGACTTTTTGCTTTTGGGAAATAAACACAGGCAAAAAAGAAACGAAGAGCAACCAGTGGGTTTCTTATCTTCTCGCTCTCGCATCTGACAATGCAAAGATGAATCATGAAACATGGTGATAACGTTGGGCTTTGCAAGAGGCGTCTCTTGGCCTCTTGGAGCCCACTGCAGCTTGAGCGTATTAAAAGTTCATACGGCTCTGGTATTTACTACCGAAACTCCGTCCCAAACACATAACACACCACCACTGGAGACATATCCCAGCGTCCCTGTCCAAATGTTTTATAAGTGTACTGGCAAGCGAGAAAGGAGAAAAAGAAACACCGTGCATATGTGTG
Source organism: Denticeps clupeoides (assembly GCF_900700375.1). NCBI lineage: Eukaryota > Metazoa > Chordata > Actinopteri > Clupeiformes > Denticipitidae > Denticeps > Denticeps clupeoides. The sequence goes on from NC_041725.1 coordinate 13,563,303, forward strand.
TACAGTATATAAGGCTCCCTGCTGAGGCTATGGGTGTTTAACCACACAGTATATATTTTAACCACCATGCGATATGTAAATGCGGAAGTGAGTGCCACGGGACGTGTCCAACTCATCCCCATTCTCTAGGTGATCTTCTCAGGATCAGTATTAATGTCTGGTTTTTCATGCTAGTGTGTAATTGAATGTTGGCTACCTCTCTCTCTATGGCACAACACAAAGTCACTTTTTCTATTACTTATTTTCTGTTCTTATTTTCTCTTGTTGCTTTGAGCATGCTTTTTAGGACAAAATAGTACCCCTTGAGATTAATAAAGCTTTATCTTATCTTATCTTATTTTATATTAGATAACAGCTTAAGTTTCAAATCTCTCCATCTCTCACAAAAAAACTGAAACTGTAATACCTCCTAACATGAAATTGCATAGATATCATACTTGCAGCATGGGACCAGGTTTGAACACGTTGCGTATGTTGTTGTATAGGTGTTATTTTCCAGCAATAAACTAGCTGTATAGCCATCCTTTCAAGGGCACGGGTCAACATGTCTGCCCAGGAATGTGTACCGCATGCAATTCATCATACACCGTTCCATGCACCGCAGCAGAGGAGTGGTAAAATTATTATAGGCCAGTGGTCTTGAAAACGGCATATTATGATGTTGCAGGACAGGGTTCATAAAGTATTTTCCGATGCACCACATGCAATTGTGCACCCACCCGTCATCATTGTTTCATAATGCACAATCTGGATCTAAGCAGCACAGGGCTCATCAGAAGTGACATTTATGTACTAGTACAAAGCAACAGATTAAATGCAAAAAATGTCAAAGAATGCCTTTTGAACAAATAAAACACTAGTTATTCCATAAATTGGGTTGGTATGAAAGGGTGAATTTTGCCCAAAATATTCCTTTGCACAGCAGTATGGCTAATTCAGTATGTTAAATTTATGAGGTTAATGAAAAACGCTATTTATGAAATAAGTTATTAAAATTCAAAGTAAACTGTTGTAAATGACACAAGATCAGTTGTGCCATTTGTGTGAATTTGCTAAATTGTGTATGGCACGTACCCAGCATCCCCCACCCCAGCCGTGTGACCCTGTGTCTGGCTCTTACCCACCACCAGATGGAGCACTGGATTGAAGATCAAATGCTCTGGTCCTCTGGTTGTGTGTGTTGTGTGTTGTGTGTGTGTGTGAGCACGCTGCACCTGAGTGAGCATGTGAGAAGTGTGTGTGATTGCGTGCATGAAACTCATATGATCTCAGATGAGCGGTGTGCGCTCTTGCCTTATGAGCCCCCATCTGATTTGTATTTGACAGTCTGGAATACAGGCTCGCCATTATATAAAAGATTTACGATCCATCCTCTGAGCGCTCGCCTCTCAAACACAACCGACTTCGCTTGGGTCTTTACTGAGACCCGACCGGTTTTCTCAGAAGCCCGCTTCATGCCTCTTCTCTTTCATGCAAATGATGCAGCCTGATGCAAACCACATGGGGGGAAAACTTATTTCAGAAATATTTTTCCTCTGAGCGTGTTTTCTATTCAGTGACTCACTTGTTTGCATTTATGACTAAATTAATGGCGCGTTCCCATTAGTTGTTACGATTTACACCGTCGTACCTGTGTTAAAGCACCGAGGGTGTAAAAGCACTGGTGCCGACCTACACCCACACACAGCTCCGATGTGTGTGTGTGTGTGTGTGTGTGTGTGTGTTGAGTTCGGGGTTTGGGGGAGGCTGTCCCAGCCATATGACTGACACTGTGCCAATCTCCTTCTTTGGAGAGCCTTGTGGTATATAAACTCCCTCTCACCGCTGCAGAGCCCATTTTTCTCTCCTTGGGTCCGGCCAGTGGGGGAAAAAACGGGATGAAGCTCCTGTTCCTAGCTGCTTTTGCACTTTTTGTGCTGTCGGCCTTTGATCAGGCAGACTCTTCTGCTTATGATAAAATTGTCTCGCACAGTCGCATTAGGGCGAAGAAGAAGGGGTAAGGCTCATTACAGTATTTTCTATTTTAATATTAATATTGTATTTTAACTGAAAACCTTCTACTTGTCCCATGCAATTTTTTTTTATTTCACGTATGCTGCAGTTTGACAACAGATGTTTAAAAGGAATTAAATAAATTAATACAGATCAGATCACGTATCCAGAAAGTGGGAGATGGGCTCGTAAACAGAATATGAAAATGTATTTGAGACGATAACAGCAATAAACAGACCATTTTTGCATGATCAGAATGAAGTAAAACAAAACGCCTGATAACTTCCAGTGTTGTCTGTGTTTGTCATGTGCTGCCCCAGACCCAATGTCTGCGCCCTCCAACAAGTCATGGGGACACAGAAGAAGTACTTCAGCACTTGCCGCAACTGGTACCAAGGGACCATCTGTGGAAAGAAAGCGTAAGTGGGACCTCTTTACGATTTCCTCGGGCCACGCCTGTCAATTGCCATCAGATAACTGGGACGACCTGTAGCAGCCTAAGTGCGGAGGTCAACGGGGACTGAGGTCGGCACCCCAACAGATCCAGCTGTGAAAAGCGCCTCGGGGCGTGAAAAAAAATGGAAACCTCTACCTTAAGCAGATGCTGGTTCCATCAGAAGAGTTATTGCCGCTCGCTCTGTTTTTTTTTGGGGAGTTGGGGATGGCAGGTGAGGGATTTATCACTGTGCGGGGCTTTGAGATTGAAAAATAAATTAGCTCCTGTTGTAATTCAGACACTTATGCCTCAATAACAGGTGCAAATGATAAAAAAATATATCCATGATATATATATATCCAGACCCCCCCTTCCCAACAAATGAGTTTCCCAGGTGTGAGATGTGTTTTAACAGGTCGTGGGTGGGTGTGGAGAGAGGGATGATGTCTGAGTAACGCTTAAGAGGAAGCTTTGAGCACACAATGCAAGTTTAAGCAGGCAAGTTTAAGCTTAAGTCTTTTGTGGAAAGGTTAAAAGCAGATCAGTCGTCCGTGCTGGTGAATCGGCGAAACCGGCATCTGTAACCCCATGGCTGCGCTTCCATTTTCCATGGTCAAAAAAAAAAGGCCAGCGAGAAGCACCGGAGCCAGTAGGAAGACCGCAAATCACCCGTCGGGACGTTCGGGCCAAGTCTGGTCCACGTTCACCCACAGCCCCACGCTGTTCAGGAGCTGAACATTTTCTGCTGCAGTTGCAGTTTCACTCCTGGAAGCCGAATCCTGCCTGGCGGTGCGTCTGTAATCTCGTTTAGTTTTTTCGTTCTTTTCTAAGGCAGGGGTGGGCTTTTAGAAATGATGAGGGTTGTAATGCATGTGAAGAAACCCTCATGCTAATGAGATGACGGATTTGTCAGCAGGACAAGCCAGGAGAACTAAAAAGCCTTTCCGCTTGTGCCTTTAAATCGTGCATGAAAGGAATTTTTGGAAAATATATCAAAGAAGAGAGAAGTCTGGAGACTTTTTTTTCTTCTGATAGTGTGAAGCTTCAGATGGATGTGGGGTCCCTCAGAGGGAGGCAGCCACTTTTTCTGGACAGTTTGAACCGTGCCTTACACCTTGTAGACTTGCTGATCTGGCAACTTTTTTTCAGCCCCTCTGGGGGGAGAGAGGCAGTTTCTTTTTCCCTGTGTGGGAGAGCGAGACAGCCTTCTTTACATCTGGACAAGATGTCTGGAGCTCTGCTGGACCCCCGTGACTTCATCCTGGCCAACTCTACGACACCCCCACCTGCCCCAAAGCCTCCGAACCTCCTGCAGATTCATTCTGCCCTCCCCTTTCTGATTCGGTTCAAAGCCTCGCATTTTGACTGTAATGGTGATTGGCCTTGACCCCCATGCCCCCCGTTCTCAGACGACAGGCTCCGGTTCCATTATCCCGACTATGATCCCAGTGGGAAAATGGAGGGAAAAAGGATGAAACTCTCAAATTTCTACAGATTCAGCGCCCTGCTCTCTCTCTCTCTCTCTCTCTCTCTCTCTCCCTTTCTCCTCCCATCCATCTTTCCACCCACCAGCGGCTTGTCTGGGACTCAGCGTTTTGCGAGTGAGCCCAACTACCGTGCAGCGTGCCATATGGAAGCGTTTGTTTGCGCAAAGGCTTCCCAGGATTCGACCGCCATCCCACTGACCCCCAGAATCCCACACACCCCCACCTCCTCCCACCAGGCCTTCCTCTGAAGTCTCTGTCCAGACGCATGACTCAGAGCCCTGGTAGCTGCGGTGCCTCGCATCGCTCACTACCATGTTTAGAGGGGAAACTCCTCACCCGGGCAAATTAAGTTCGGGTCTCCAAAGCTCTGCTCTGTCGGCCGAATTTATTTTGCTTTATTTAGATTGTTGAGGCATTTGGTTTGTCACCATGGCAACCACGTGGAAGTTTTGAGAGTAGTAAAAAGAAACCAGACCATTAAACACATTTAACAGCTTGTTGCCCATGTGGTGGCTTTTACACCCTGACGCTTGTGAAAGTCGATGTGCTGCAGCTTTATTATGGGAAGTTGGATGAAGGCCCGTGAAGAAATCGACATTAATCTGCATGGTTCGATGCTGCCCCAGTGTCCTGGTCATGAGACTGCCCTACAGTCAGACCACCATGGGACTCATAATGATTTTCATGTCACTATAATGTAAAATAAATTTCCATTTACACTGCATTGTAAACTGCCACACAACTACAGGTATTCGCTTATTGAATTAATTATTATTGTAAACATAGCCCCTTATTTGTTGTTCTTTATAATGTCTCATTATTTTATATAGTCTTTAGCTTGTAAAATGAAATATTGCCACTCTGTCATGTAGATCATTTTGTGCTGATGTAAAAATCTCCTGTCTCATCCCATCACTCAGCAGTTTCCTACTGAAATTATTCAAACTCTTCGCCAAAGTTTACTACTGATGAAACATGTCACTATAATCTTTTGTTTCCATGGCCAAGTAAATAAATGACATTTTGAAAAGTCAAACCAAAACCGCACTTTTCAGAGGGGGGAGTTTTGTGGCTTTCATGGTGTTGCGGCAGAGATGAAGCCAGATGGACGGGTTTGGCTGAAACGTTCAGAGCATGTCCAATGTTTATGTAATCAACAGTTGATAGAAACCATATGATCGCTTCGGCCACCAAACCAGAGAAGCAGAGACACATGGACCGGGTCCATGTTGCTGATTCTGCGCGTGGCCGTGATTATCGTATTACGGGGTTTCAGGCTTGTGCCATAATCTCTCAGCCACTAGCAGTCCCAAGAGACAGAAACCTAATATGATATCATCTGAGAGCTTTATTGGCGAATATGATTCATCCACAATTTTAATTGATACAAATGCGATTATCAAGCCGCTCCAACTTCTCATCTACTTAACTCATCTCGGTTTGGCACTGAGGGAGAGGTTTTTCGTTCTTCTTTTTTTGCAGAACTGTGCTGTACGAATGCTGCCCTGGATACATAGCGCTTGATGGAATGAACGGGTGTCCTGCAGGTGTGTTGCGCACAAGTCATGTAGGAACCTGTAGGAAACTATTACTGCAATGCAAACATATCAGCAGATGATGATGCATCATGTGTGTCAATATTTCCAACTGACCTGTCATGCCAGTGGAGACAGCTGACACGGTAAATAATCCGAGGTGTTAAAAACTGTCTGTTTCGCAGTTGCACCCATTGATAACGTGTACGAGACGCTTGGACTGGTCAAGGCCGTCACCACTAAGGAGTATTCAAAGCTGTCCAAGTTAAAGGAAGAGATCGAAGGAGTTGGTTCCTTCACATTCTTTGCTCCCAGCAACGAAGCCTGGGATCTTCTGAATGCAGTAAATGCCGTATTTTGTTATTATTAGTAGTATTATATTTGCTAGTAGTAGAGTAGCATTATTGGGAACTACGGCACTACAGAAGGAATGTTTTTGTCTTGTTTTGACAGGAAATCAGGTCTTCTCTGGTTAGCAACGTTAACATTGAGCTGTATAATGCCCTTCATTACCACATGGCCAACAAACGTCTGTTGACCAAAGATCTGAAGGACGGTCTGACCATCACCTCCATGTACAATGACCTCGGCCTATTCATCAACCACTATTCTAATGGGGTATGTGTTGTGACAGCCATCCATGTTCAGAAAGGCTTAATTTTTCTAAATTCTAACAGTCTTATTCTGCACTGACAGATCGTCACCGTGAACTGTGCGAGAATCATCCACGGCAACCAGATTGCCACCAATGGTGTGGTTCACGTCATTGACCGTGTCATCACTGCTGTTGGAAACACCATCCAGAGTGTGATAGAGACGGAAGATGACCTCAGCTCACTCTATGTAAGCCAAGTCTTGAACTATTGATCTATAAAGTTTGCATGTCTAATTATGATTTTTTAAATGCCATGTGCTATTCATATGCCAAGTTTCTTGTCTATCCTGCCTACCTTCTCAGTTTCGATTTATCAACTTCAGACCTGTTCTTTGTCATCTAATTGTGCAGTCGGCAGTATCTACCTCAGGGCTTCTGGATAAACTGGGTCAGCCTGGACACTACACCTTGTTTGCACCCACCAATGATGCCTTTGATAAGATGGACAGTGACGTCTTAGAAAGACTCATGAGTGATGAGGTTGTCCTTAAAGGTAAGTCACAAAACTGTATCCCACAAATGAGGGTTTCTACAGTTTGACTGAAGAAATGCCAGCACTAATATCGCTCCACACGGTGACGTTAGCAGGAAGCAGCTGCATTATTATCCAACCAGTGAGAATTTGAAGGAATGCTCTGTTTGCCATTTTACGAGGCCCATGTCTGCTTTTATGACGAGATCAGATCACTTCATTAAAAGTTAAATGGTGCAGAGCTGCCACAAGACTCACCCTGCAAGAACCCGTGGGATCCACGGGGTTTTCAGGTTCAGCCACATTGCCATAAAGTCTTACAAGTGGCCAAGTCTAGCAGCTAGTTCATCAGATGACTTATCATGAAAGTAGAAATAGAAAGTGAAGTGATTGTGATACACAGCACACGGTGCACACAACGAAATGTCTCCTCTGCTTTTAACCCATCACCCTTGGCAGCCATGACAGGGGACGGTGCTTTGCTCAGTGGCTCCTTGGCAGATCGGGATTCGAACCGGCAACCTCCTGATTACGGGCCGCTTCTTTAACCGCTAGGCCACCACTGCCCTACATACTTGCCCTACATACTTGACACTTTCCAGCATTTATATTACCTCTCAATTGTACACATTGAGCTATGTCTTTATTCTAAAATGATTGAAAGAAAAGATTTATTTACCTTTTTGTCTTGGTCTCCAGCCCTGGTCAACTACCACCTCCTCAACTCCGTTCAGTGCTCTGAGGCCATCATGTCTGGTGCTTCCTACGAGACTCTGGAGGGTCATAACATTGAGATTGGCTGTGACGGTGACAGCCTGACCGTGAATGGTATCAAGATGGTTCTGAAGAAAGACATCGTCACTACCAATGGTGTCATCCATCTCATAGACCAGATCCTCATGCCTGACTCTGGTAAATATGACACTTATTTCATTATAAACTAGATAATGTTAATGTTAAGACAGCTAATTTGTGATTATAATGTATTTATCATTTTAGTATGTACTAGTAAAATAAATCATTTGCCTGTATTCTACATTTACATAACTTTAATTGTTATAACACTAATATATTGGAGTGCAGTTCTGTCATTACTTATTTTATTAAGTTATGTAGATATAGCAAGATGTGGCCTTGTATAATGACACTTTACTACACTAGCCTCGCCCTGTGAGGAAAATGTAATATATTACTGTGCCTGACTTTTTAGCACCACAGATATCTTGTCTATCATTCAATAACTACATGGAACCATTAGAGTCTAGAATATTCTTTGATTAGTATAATAAGTATAATTAGTATAATAATTTTGTTGTATACTAATACTTTTTAATTCTTTAAGCTAAGCAGGTGATGGAACTAGTGGGCAGCTCCCAGTCAACTTTCAGTGACATGGTGGCTGAACTGGGTCTGGCTGCAGCTATGAGGCCGAAGGCTGAGTACACACTGCTGGCCCCTCTGAACGGAGTTTTCACTGGTATGTCAAGTGTCCCTCAGGCCGATTAAAGGCCTTAGCAAAACCCCCTTCAACACAAAAGCGGCAACCATAATTGGATGGATCCGTCATTCCTCATTGCCTGAGGCTGGCAGAGAATTCCCAAAGACTCTTGCATGAACCTCAGCATGTAATTGTAACACACCTTTGATTGATGGCATTACAGCACATTCATCTTCTCAGACATAAAGCCATGGAATATCTTTGAAGAGAGACCCCTGGGGCTACCAAAAAATTGCAAAGTTGCATTTCTGACAGCAAACAAAGAAATTATCATTTTTCTCCAAAATGAGATAAAGGTGCCTTAATGACTGTGCATTTTAATGCAATTGTTTTAATGGACAGATGAGGTCATGGGCATGGATCAGAGGCTTCTCAAGATTGTTCTGGAGAACCACATTCTAAAGAACAAGATTGTGCTGAGTCAGCTGTACAATGGGCAGCGGCTGGAGACCCTTGGTGGGACATTCCTCAGAGTGTTCATCTACCGCACCGTGAGTGTCATCTTCTATTTGACCTGCAGTCAGAGATGCACGGCTAAGCCATGTTTGTTTACAAAGATCCTACTGTACCTCAAAGTCTCTGTTTTAATCCATGTGCAAACCCGCTAAAGCCCCGCATGTGACGCATAACTGCACTGTGTGCTGGCAGGCCGTCTGCATCGAGAATGCCTGCATGGTGCGGGGTAGCAAGGAAGGAAGCAACGGCGCGCTCCATCTCATGAGAACCCTCATCAAGCCGGCAGAATCAAACCTTTATGAGGTCCTTTTTGCCCATGGAGGATTCAAGTGAGTATGAACCATAAGTCGCTACCTTATCTGCATTATGTAGTTAAACTTAAGTAAGTTCTGCAACATGCAAACTGTCAGTTAGAGAACTGATTCACTTTTCAAAAATGCTGCTGTCCTTTTTGAGCGAATTACAGGGAATGTCCCCCAGGAGACACCCAGGTTTAAGTGTCTTGCTAGGGGACACAGAGGTAGAAAGTGGGGTAGTGAGTTGCCCACTAGGCTTCTGCAACCCAGGAGTTGTTCCCAAATGATAGAAACTTTTAATTGTGCCTGATGGCAGGACGTTTTTGTCCCTGATGGAGGCTGCTGGCTTGACTGACCTGCTTAAGCAGGAGGGTGAATTCACCCTGTTCGCCCCCACCGATGAAGCCTTCGCTGGCATGAGCGAACGTGACCTCAAACTTCTGACAAGTAGGTCCCAGGCTCAGTTCCTGCATTCATCAGCATTCATCAACATTTGTTCGAATGTAACACTCTTCTCTGGTGGTCAGGTGACCTGAATGCTCTCCGCACAATCCTGCTCTACCACTTCAGCAATGGCGTGTTCATTGGTGGAGGTCTGGAGACTGGAGTTACCAATCTTCTAAAGTCACTGCAAGGCAGTAACCTCAAGGTTATGTTTGTAAGTACCCAGGAAGCGTTTTGTAACAGATGGACCTCTTTAATGCAACTCTGGACATGTTTGAGTCTTGGTGGAGATTTTCAGGGATGATTAAAAATTACAGTAAGTGTATACATGATGACTTTTCCCTCCGTGTCTGATTCATTCCAGACCAGAGAGGTGTAATGCCACACATGAACTCTGAATTAGTCGAGTATGTAAAGATTAGTCTGGACCATATTTAGCCCATTTAAAAGGCCTCTTTATGGCATGTCTAGGGAAAATATTTGGATCTGTGACAGTGAGAGGAAACATGACATGATATGGTTACAGCTAATCCATAGGCTGCTGGCAGTTTTGGGGCATAAACCAGCACAAAAAGAGTTGTTTTGGTCGTACAAGATAAGAGAAGCAAGCCAAAACTAAATATTGGAGATAAGACTACTGTAACAGATTCACTGCACATTTCCTGCCATCTAACTAAAATCCATCTAACTACATTGCCACTGAATGTGTGTATATATATATATATAGACACACACACACACACACACACACACACAAAATGGCACAATATCACCGTCCTTCTGAGCCTTATAAGGCCAATGCTGTAGGTCCAACTGGCGCTGTATTGTCACAGTCTACTGTACATTCATCTTTTATATGTACATGTAATGGAAAATGAGCCAATGTATTGCAATATAATTTGTGCTGCTCCTTTCATCCAGGCAAACAACAGCATGCAGGTGAATACTGTGCAAGTGCCCAAAGCTGACACCATGGCCACCAACGGAGTCGTCCACTTTGTGAAAAGTCTCCTGTACCCAGGAGGTAGGGACTAGGCTCTTGCTCTAGCAAACCAATACAGTGCTTGTCTCTGGCATTAGGGTTCCCTCACAGCTTGTGTTGTGCTCTTGCTCTGAAGACGTGCCAATTGGAAGCCAGGAACTGCTGACACTGCTGAAGAGGTTCATCAGGTACATCGAGATCAAGGTACGAGATGAGCCTGTACATGCAACGCTATTACATAAAGAGACAAAGTAGAAGGCAAACCCCTTAATCTGCCTCCTCATTATCCACAGTCATTTCCAACTTGAAATTCTTACAGTGATAATGTTCCATTTAATCGAGGATCATTTCAGTAAGGTGGTGCAAGGCATGAGTGCAAACCCTTCATCACGTGCAGTTCTGACTTGAATGCCAAATTGGCTGCTGACAAGCACCCTGTTGCCTTCTTACAGTACGTGTCTGGATACAGATATCAGGAGATTCCGCTAACCTTCATGAGTAAGTAGACAATCCAAACTCATTACTCAATGGTCACATAGTTGCAGGCAAATTCATGTTTTTTTTTCCTTTTTGAACACCTCATGAAGAACTGAAATGACTTTTTGTCTTTTATTTTCATCCCTGCCAGAGAAGATCATTACACGTGTTGTCACAGGTATTTTCTCCTGCCATGCAAATTTATATGTACACGAACATTTATTATGCATGCAGGGCTCAGCAGATGAGTAACTAGGCAGCAGAAATGAGCCCATTTTTACAGTAACATTTTTATGATCTTTAATGCTTTTTTACATTTTCATACTTACTTACATACTTACCTCTTGAACTAAAATCCAAATAAAAAAAAATTATTTCATTATGTGTTTGCTGGTACTTTTGGGGACGCAGATTATTGTTAAACTGGTTAACTTTCAGCAGTGTTATGTGTTTCTGCTATATATTCATAGTTTTTTTCATCAGAATGGTGTTCTGTACATTTTTGTAGCAACTTATTTATGTTTTAAACTCACTTATGTTTTTCTTTAGAACCCAAAGTTACCACGGTGACTAGAGTCATTGAGGGAGATCCCTCATTAACGAAGGTCACAAGAGTCATTGAAGGAGATCCCACTTTAACAAAGGTCACGAGAGTCATCGAGGGAGATCCCACTTTCACAAAGGTCACGAGAGTCATCGAGGGAGATCCCACATTAACAAAGGTCACAAGGGTCATTGAGGGAGATCCCACATTCACAAAGGTCACGAGAGTCATTGAAGGAGACCCCGCAATTAGAAAGGTCACTAGGGTGATTGAAGGGGACCCATCCTTTACTAAGGTGACCAGAGTGATCTCAGGTATGTCTGACAAATGGCAATTAATGCTGATAAAAGACTTTTTTGGTTGAGGGTAAGGGTGAGGGTTATAGTATTATACAGAAATTAAATGCTATATATTAACCTTCATAACCACTAAATACCACAATCTGATTGTATTTGAAATGTTTTCTTTATTGATTCACCAAGTGAACTGAGTGTTGGGTTTCCAATTTCTAAATTAGAATCTCTGATACATGACTGAGTTCTGATGGTGGATATGTTAATGTAACCTTTTCTTGTGTGTTTTTCCCAGGTTCTGAGGATCTAGATGGTACGTAGATGTACTAAGCAAATAAAATATGTACTAATGATAATTTCTTTGTCTTATTCCTTTTACATTTACTATGGCTTCATTCACTCCACACCTTCCATGTGATTGTTTTTCTGTGTCTTTCACAGAAGAGGCTCTGAGACGTGTACCAGGCAGAAGGCCAGTGCCAGGTAGAAAAATAAGATCCCTGAATTGAATTACATAAAATAAGACACTGTCTTGTTTGTTCGTGCTTTGAGTAAGGAAATTTGGGAACTTGACTTATGACGTCTTGGTTCTGTGTGCAGCTGGGACCAGAAGGAGAACCAGGCAGACCAAAGCCACCAACAACAAGAGTGAATGAATGCCAGCGTAAGCTTGAGAAAGAAACCTTTATGCTTGAGGACCAGAAAGCTGCAGCTTTTTGCAGAGAACCACTGCACCTACAGCCAAGGATTATCTTTGTTTAACTGAAACAAGCGACCTCCCAAGTACGTTACTGGAACGTAATGCTAATGTTAATTCATACACATTTTGGTTCAAAAGTGGTCATCAGGTCATGCTCTTATTGTGTATATATTGTAAACATTTTGCCATGTTTTGTGATCATGGAATGGCAGTACAGGATAACTCATCCTACAGAATAAAAGGAGCCTCTTTTTTAAAAAATTTTACCTCTGCATGGAAAAAGATTTAGTGGTGCTCGTTTGTTCAAAAAATGCAAACACTTTCTAAACACTATCACTTTCATGTAACTTTCTTTCTTATAAAAACATTAAGTGTCTTTCTTTTTAGCAAATGTATACTGAGCACATTACGTAGGGTTCATCAGATTGGATATCGTGTGTAGTCCAGTTTTTTTTTTTTCTTGATTTTTTTTTTTTCAAAACTTGACCAGTGTTTACCTGTGTTCAATAAAAATCTGTTCTGGATAAGTGTTGGTGTCACAACTCTTCTTTTTAGGGATTCAATAGCTTTATGAAATCTATTCTGTGTTTTCTAAATTCCGAGGACTTTGGTTCTGGAGAAACATCTGGTGGATTTCGCCCTTACTTCTTTTAAGATAAGTCATAAAATAGAACACATGAAGGTTTAAGGAAATTATTTTACAAGGGAAACATGCTTCGCTAGGGGACTGGAAAATGTATCTGTGATATTTACCCCATATTATTTGACTTTAACAAGAAAGATTAGGAGACGTGTCAGTAGTCTAGTGTCAACCCCACCCTACATATCCAGCTACTGCCATTGCACCCTTCAGCAGCAAACTTAGTCTAAGCCTGCTTTGCTCCAGGGGTCCTGGATCTGTCATATGGAAATGAATATCACTCTCAATAAAAGTGTCATAAATTGTATGATAAAAGTACTTATGAACGCAATAGATGACTTTACTTGAGGTTTTAATAAAACATGCATTGCACTGTTACAACAGCATCAGTTAATGCATCCCAGTAAGTTCCCTTCGTATGCAGAGCCAATAAGAAAATAAAAAAAGTTGCTGGCTTCTTTTGAGAAGTGAGGTAATTTGTTTCTTTTTGCACCCCTAAACCCTGCAGCCATGTTTTCAGTTAGTCATGAAGTTAGGGGGCAGTGATTTGTGTGCGCTCCAGTTTTACAATGCAACATAAATCACGGCATGAACAGTACTTTTATGGTTCAAATTTATCCAGCTATACCCTTATCTAAACCCCCCATACCCAGCGACCTGTAGCATTTCTCAGCAGCACCATTTGCAAAGGAAACATCTTTAAAGGAGCATCATGGTTTGGGCCCCAGGCTCTAAGGTAGCACAAGGTAAAGCTTTAGAGCTTTACACTGAACGTCTAATCCAGCCTTCCCTGACGGCAAATTGCACTCTGTGTCTGCCCCCTAAAAATTTCAACCATTAACAGCTGACCCCCCTCTCCTATGGGGAGCATTTTCTGGTCTGCAAGGGAGTTGAAGTCAAGTTGACGTTTTTTTTGTAGTGATACAGACTTCAGAAATGTGGGTGGTGGCGGGAGATTTACAGCCCTGTGCTGAGATGTTTTACTTCATGGCTCATAGTTATGACTAACATGTTTAAAATTAGAATCCACACGATGGTTACATCTGTACTTACCAGTACTGTGCGAGACATTCACTTTTTACTTTAATTCATGTATGACATACCAGTCAAAAGTTTGGATTTCACCTACTCTCTGGCAGTAATGGAGACCAAGATGGAGCAATTTTGAACAATCCAATTCAAGAAACATATTTAGTATTTTTGTATCAGGAGAAAGAGTCTCATCTTTTTACCTTCATGGCTGCTTTGTTCATTATCGTCATCACCGCTTCATGAGATGCTCATTAATATGAGTGAATGATAAGAAATTGTTCAGCATAAACCTTCAAGTCTGTTAGAAACCCATCCCTTTTGTCTGATTGTGAAATGCTGCCATCTCAGCAAATCTCCCTGCTCTCGAGAGACTCAAATGTTTCTTGCTTGCTTTTGTTTATTTGCTTGTTTATTTCATAACCTCAAGTATGTTATTTCATAGTTTTGTGTCTATAATGTAAAAAATGCAAAACCCATAAATGAGTAGGTGCATCCAAACATTTGACTTGTAGTGTATAGATTGTGTGGAAGAAAAATTGGCATGCTGGAACCTGCTGAAGCATGTATGTTCTATACGCCTTTTGCTGTGGCACTGACTGAAAGTTGCAGTTCTGGAGATTTTAAGTTGCAATTGTACAAAAATAATAAAAAAAAAACATGCAATGTACAGAGTTAGCAAAACAAGCACGAGTAATGTTCCTAAAATACATAATAAGGGGGATCTTACTATACATGCTATTGAGTATGGATTTACAGAAACTTTTTCCGGGTGTATATTTATCCAAAGAGATGTAGTTCTCCACGCAGAACGGTACAGTATTCTGCTGAGGCAGGAAATCTGCAGTGGAAAAAAGCGAATGGAAAACAGATACAAGTCTAAAAGCCACATCCATGTAGATGGGCTTCACATTTAATGAAATGTAATGCAATATAATAAATGCTGTGTTTTTTAAACACAATTTGTTGGATTTACGCAAAATATTTTGTGATACCACAGCGTTGGGATCTTTGCCACAGCAGCCATAATTAATCATATAAGATATTGATTACCAGAGCAAACTATGTTTTTCAGCATTTTCATTTTAGGTTCTTCAATAGTTAACTGATCACATTTTAATCAAATTGAAATTATCATAAAAAGTTGTTTGGTAAAATTGGTCATAAAACATCTCAACAATTGCTTGTCCAGCAGCTCATCATATCGTTAAAGTTGAGCTGGTATTGGGAATAGTTGCCAAAGAAGTTTTCCAAAGCTGTATGTACATTTACATTTATGGCATTTTAGCGGCCGCACTTATCCAGAATGTCTTACAGTCAGTAGTTACAGGGATGGTCCCCCTGGAGACACTGGGGGTTAAGTGGCTTGAACCTGTAACTTCATGGTGGTCTGGTTTTATAGGTGAGTAACCACTAAGCTGCTAGCATTACACTGTACATTTATTTAAATTCGGTCCACTCAAATAGCTCCTTTCTGTCTGCAAAAGAACATTAGGATTGCAGACCGCTCAGTCAAGAGTGACGCAAAAGTTAAAATTTTTTTGAAGTTCAATTTTTTTCAGTGGTACGGTTTTGTAATTTTGAAAATGCAGACAGCGCTGAGAAAACATCATCATTACGTTCTTGAGAAGGTGTTTGAATTACACTGTTGTGTACCAGCTGTGGGTTACCATTTACCCACAATCCCACGTCCCACGATTTCTCCTCCATGGAGATTGGTATTTGACTGACGGAGATGGCAGAAATCTTCAGAAAGGAAACGTTTAGCACCCTGATGAGTGGCACCATAGCGGGTACCTAAAACTGTACAACTCTAGTTCTGAGACCCTTTTCATCTCAAAGTGAAATGGCTGATGGCTGTAAATACAATAATGTATAAATAATGAATTTCAACAGTGCATTCCTGGGAATATGGACAAATACTCTTACATGATTTGCCTTATCCAAACTAGAGCTGCATACAGACCTGGAAGCCTTTTGCCCTCAATGATTGGTGACAAGCTTAATATGTACTTGCACACTGAACATTTTCTTGATGAAAAATTCAAAGTGGTTTGTGGTTTACCTTAAAACCTAGAATGGCCATTTAACCAGTCACAAATGGCCATTTCACCAGTCATTTTGGTACAGCATGTACCAATAAGCGATCTTTCACTAGAATATTATGTAGGCATGTGGTGGTAGTAGCTTAGTGGTTAACACACTTGCCTATGAACCAGAGAACCCAGGTTCAAATCCAACTTACTTCCATTGTGTCCCTGAGCGAGACACTTAACCCTAAATTGCTCCAGGGGAGGACTGTCCCTGTAACTACTGATTGTAAGTCGCTCTGGATAAGAGAGTCTGATAAATGCTGTAAATGTAGGCAGTTATGTGCTGAACAAATTTACGTTTACAACATTTGGCAGAATCTCTTATCCAGAGTGACAAACATAAGTGCCTTAAAATATACACCATTGAAATCCCTTATTTGGTGCACTGGGACCCAATCTGTAGATAGTATTTGCTTAACAACTCAGAACCCAACTTTACTGCCTTTAAAGATCTTTAATGTTCGGCCATCGAGTGGAAGTTCATTCCACCACCCAGGAGAGATCGAGCAGTAAGAGGGTAGGAGGGTGTTGACCCTTCCTTGGCTTTGTTGGCAAGCATCAGTATTTTACATTAATTGCAGGCAGATACAGGAAGCCAGTGGAAGGAACGTCGCAGCGGAGTGGTGTGGGAAAATTTGGGATGAATGTGATAAATATGTGTTTAAATCTTTCTAAAATAGCTGATCGTCCCACATTGTGCTCAGAGTCCTGTAAACACTGTCTTGAAAGCGACAGTTGTTTGTTTTCAAGCCGTTTATCGCTAAATGCCTTTTCCACAGATGATGTGTGTGAGGTCTGGGTGCAGTGCTGAAGTTCTGTGTGTCTGCTGCTCTGATAAGAGACATTAACCCTTGAAAAAAAGAATAATTTTTATCACAATCATCCATCACTGTCTGTCCTACACTGAAAATAGTCAGAAGACTGATGGGTGGGTAATTAAACATTTATTGAGAGCAGCTTTCACTGTTAAGGTGAGCAGTGGCCCACAAACTTGAAAAGGAGTAGAAATGAATCTCTGCATGCATATATGAAATATCTGCAGAATTGATCAAAAAACAAAATAATAAATAAATAATACAGCTCCTGTAGAGGATTCTAGACAATACTAGATATTGAAAAATAAGGGAAAACACACAGATACAAAGCCTCATTAAAACAAATGTAATTAGACAAAAAGCCTGAGTGGTGGTCTCAGGTCACCTTAGTAATTTGTCATAGTGTCAGAGGGAAAAACTGCAATGACACTGGCTGAGGTGCCATTCCAAATATATCACCTAACATGGAATCTGGAAAATGTGAGGCTTTCACATGGGAGCCCATTCAAGAAAACGGGAACAATTCATCTTTCAGGGTCCATTGCCAAGAACTGCATCCAGAGAGAAGGCAAGAAGAAAAAATAAGATGATGGAAAAACAGCACAGCAGAAGTGGAGAAGTAATATTATCTCTTCAGATGCGACCACTTTTTGCCACACTTACGCCACATGCAGAGATTTATAGGTTAGTCATTTGCTCGATCAAATAAAAACTAGCCACCGAATGCTTGCTAAAGCCTAATGCACATCTGCACAGGCTCTCATTTAGAAGGGGTTGCATGACCCTTGACCCTTCCAAATGACTGTGAATGATTTGCGTTCGCTGGAGATGCTTCAGCCTGCGGAGTTCTGTGGCTGTCTGGAAAGAGGATTTGGAAGTGGTGCATGGTTAGTGTTTTTACACAGAAACTACACAAATTTGCTACACTTGTCAGCAGACTCTCATTTCAGATTGTTGCCTTGACCTCTTGCTGGGTTAATCGCCACAGACAGAAATTAGAAGTTAACTTTAGAGAGTTTGTTTGGTGACATCAATCAAGCTGTGAAGCACTGAAAATACCAAAAGGCCTATAAAGTTGTGTTTCATTTATTGGACGCTGCCATGTCCTCAAAGATTATTTTTCAAGACCAGTGGCTTCCCAAATGTTATATAATCATTAAATATCAATCAAACTTTTTTCTTTTAGAGCAGTGACTAAAATCCAGACATGAAGGGGATTCAACTTTGGAGTCTCAGTTTGGGGGCACCTTTCATGGTTGCGAACTGCTCACTTAATGCACATTTAATTGTGAGCATCGCTTATCTGTACACCATGCACTGTGTGTCACAACAACAGAACTTACTTCAACAGAACTTTACTTCAACCACACAAAACTAATCATACTGAAAAGTCTATGCAGACTTTTTGGAAATGTATGCAGTCCTTAGAGAGAAAGAAAAAAATAATTACAGTATATGCCAAAAGTTCATTCAATGTGTTTTCTTTGTTTTTTTGTGATGAAGTACATAACTCCACATGTGTTCATTCATAGTTTAGATGCCTTCAGTGAGAATCTACTAATGTAAATGTTAATGAAAATAAAGAAACACATAGAATGAGAAGGTGTGTCCAAACTTTTGGCCTGTACTGTATGTGTTTGACACTGCCATGGATTCAGCACATAATCAGCTGCTCTTTGAAGCCCCGTTCAGCTTAGAGACCAGGCCCGACTGCCTTACCCGACTGCGATGGCCCTGGATCTCATACAAAATCTTATAAATGTGCCTTTTTTTAATTCCTAGGTTATTGTTACTTTTCTTTTCATAAAGAAAGCACATAATTAGTTCTATTTACTCATAAACCAACAACTCTCGCTGGGATGTGATTTTTGTTATTTAGTGGTGACCAATGGAAATAATTGAGAATCCATTATTTAAAAAGGAAATAATAGCAAAAGCAACTTGACTCATGAGATACTTTTATTTGTTGCACTGTCCAAGAAATCACCAAATATTACGATTACGATTATTATGTGTACTATTATACATTCTGTTTAACGTAAATTATCCTTGTGGGTAGTGGACGGTTTCAGCAATATTTCTTCTGTTTGGTGAAACCATTTGAATGCAATAGTAGGGCCAGTATTACAGACAAATGAATGATCAGTAGCCTAGTTGGTTAGACATTCACTTATAAATCCGATAACCACAAAGTCACAGGTTCAATCCCCACTTAACACCATTGTGTCTGAGCAAGACACTTAAACAGGGGGACTGTCCCCATAACTACTGATTGTAAGTCACAAGTTGCTCTGTTAAATGCAACAAATAAAAAAAAAACATGAATTCCATATTTTATGAATAAATAAAAATAATAGAATATTGAGAGTATAAGAAAACCATTGTGTTATTACTACTATCATTATAATCACTTCCACTACAAGTACTACTGTTTTGATTATTGCTGAATGCTGTAGTTCTTGTTATTCTGTAGTTATATCTGTGCTTTGAAATTGTGCGTTTCATTTGAATTACTGTTTTGATAGTGACTTTCCGCTCAGTTCAAGGGAAAAATTAGTCATCTCTTTCCATTGAACACTCAAATCCCGAAAATGGGATTTCGATGCCGTGTCCAGGAAAAAGCTGTGTACAGCCGACTAGTGAGGAATGGTCTGGGGTCTGTGGATATATTTCAGGGGCAATAAACAATCCTATATGCTGCCCTAAAAATAGTCATTATTCACTTTTTGGAAACCCGCACGGCAAACACTTCCTCCAGCGTGTTCAGTTCCAGCAGCCATCTGTGGTGGCCCTTGGTGAAAGTTGTGGTGCCAGGGTCTAACAAAATCCAAATGTTTATTAAGAGCCGCAGCAGAAAAGAAAAAAGTTTTATGCTTCCTATATGTGAGAAATGAGTTCGCCGGAGTGCTGGGACACCCCTTCGTCTGCCGCGTCCATCTGCAGCCCCGACTCATTTGACACTCTGACAAGAACAACACACACAGCTGAGGTCACGTTGTCTCCCACCTTGACTCGAGTTCCTGGCTGTGTGCTGGCCTTCGCATGGAACACGACTAGCACATGTTCCCCTCCTCTCCCCCGTCCCCATCCCCAAATCCGCCAGGCTCTTTAAAACCGTTGCCGTCTCTCTGAAGGACCGTGGAACAAATCTGTTTTCATTCTCAGTTCCTCATGCAGCGCTGCAGGAAAACGGCCCCAGTCACCGTTTTTGACCCTTTGTTCACTCTCACATCGTCACTGTAAAGTGTTTCAGCGTAAAAAAAACACGTTCACTGTAAAGATTTGCATAAACTCAAGCTCATGACATATTCTTGGCTGCTCATTTTATGCCACAGACATAAAACAGAACACAGGATGCAGACTCTCCCCCCTAGCATGCCCATCCCCATAACTTCACCTTGGCATTTTTACCCTGTGTTGATAGGTGCCAGTGCCTTTCATTTAATACATTAGAGTGTGAAAGATCGTTTATAGCCGAGAGAACGATGAACTGAATATGATAGTTCAGCAAAAACATTATTCATGTCCCCAGGTATCTTTACAATCAGGTTGCCGCCTGTCTGAAAACAACGCCATAAAATATAGTGATGGATTGTCAGTGTTGTCTTCTGGATATTTTCTGAAAAAAGAACATGACCACAGCGGTAGTCATAGTTATGGATGTTTCTTAAAGAAATAAATGAATAAATAAGTAATTGCAGACTGTAAATCCAAAAAAACAGGAAGTACAGCTACAGTCTCTCAGATCTTTTCTTAGATCAGCCAGGCACAGTCAGACGTCAGTGTGCTCGGCGATCTCCCACTGCGCTGCTGGACACCCTGCCATGACTGCAGAGGCATTTTGAACTGGACCTTTCTGTTTTTTCCCGTTTTTGAGAGAGCTAAAAGAACTTTTAAAGTCAGTATTTTTACCCCATTATTTTCACCACAAATTTTTGCTGGCTCGTGGTGGTAGAGCACAGTCTCTCTGGGAGAGAGATGATGGGAGGGAGAGAGAGAGTTTGTATTTCCTTCATAACATAAAGAGATATCTCCAGACTTATGTCTACACTATCAGTTATTTGGCGGTTCCTGTGCTGAAAGTAATCCCAGTAATGTGGGTCACCAAAGCTGCTGAGCGCACCGCCGGTCAGGTTTATCTTAAATATTCTGTGGCTAGGTGCAAATGTTCGACTTGATGAACCCATTCGGTGGGATTGTAGCAGTGGTTAATACCCACCAAATTTAATATTTAAATGATGGGAAAGAATGTCCTAGAAACAGATAAATAATAAATGTGCATGGATTATTCATGAAGACCAACTAATGTTAATAACAATAATAATCCACACTTTGCTTTGGAACTGCAACCCCGAGCTGACAGGTATCGTACCATTTTCATCAATTCTTCCTCTTCATCCCACAATTCTCTGTGTTCAGCAGTACCAGCCTAAACTCCTGTCAGAGGAGATTATGTGTCCATCTGGATATTGTGTTTCCATGTTTGTTCCTCAGCACATGCCCAACTCATTACATTCCTGCAATTCCCATCTACTCTCTGGAAGACTGAGCATTTTCAGTCTGCACAGGAAAGCTAGTAGAATCCTCCAGCACCGGTGACTGATGTCTTTTTGGTTTTGAATGAATTGTGTGACAAGGCTATAATAGGTTCTGTGGAGATTTTTGGGGATTACCTTAATGCCAGTTATGTTGTAATTTGATAGAGACACGTCTATTTATCCCGCATTTGAGTCTGTCTAATGTGGGCAAATTTACTTCATGAATCTGTTGAGTAACATGGACAAAATGGAATAAAAAGCTGTCTGGCAGACGGTTCCGAAGCCAGAAGCTGGAAAAGCTTCCTCCCCCAATGACTCCGAGTTCTTAAAACAGCACTATACAGCAACCAACAAACTGGTGAACAAATGCAGTTTCCTGTCTGCATTCGCACAAAATTGCCATTTACCATCAATACGCTGTCTAATTAGGTTGGACGGGTCTACTTAAATGTGTAATTATTTAATAACACATTTAATTTTAAAACATGGGTTACTTGGATGAAATGTTATTTCAATACACTGTGTACTGGTCGCTCCACGGTCGCTCTTTTTGGTAAGAAAAGGAAACAGCCAGTGTGTGGAGACCACCAAAGTGGCAGCAGTCAGGTGTTCTTTCAAGGAAATCCAAACAGTCCCAGCGGACAACCTTTGTGTCTGGGCACACAGCCCAGAGCCATATTTGGTCCTCAAACCTCAATCTTCTTCTTAGTCATGTGATATCTCTCTTATTTAATCTCTCTTGTTCTATCTCTCTTATTAAATATATTAAATAAAAAACAGGAAATTCATGTGAACTGTTTATGTTAGGAATTGTTCTCCAATGGAAATTCAGAACATGAATTGCACACATAATGTAGCTATTACCTTGATCTCCATTAACTGTTGTGTATCAACATGGTATGGTATGGTATTTGCACTGTGGCAAATCCAATTCTCCTTGGCATTTCTGAAACCTCCACTGTCATTATACTGTCAGATTGGATATCAAGACATGCAGCTCATTAATTCAGGCTCGAGGATTAATTACTTTTTGTAATTATTGCCTTTTTACTTGAAGGTCATGTAGGAACTAGATAATGATCTGCATATAACAGGAGAAACCTTATATTTTGGCATAGTTTTTGGCATAATAAGTCAAATGCAAACCTGATCAATATATACCTTGACAATGCACAGCATTATGTTTCAGAAAGTCTGATTACTCTTTGTAGCAGTGTGGAAAGAAACTGGATCAGGTAACAAGCTTCAAATATTTAACTGTAGTGTCAGTAAGACAGTATAATCCAGGCCGATGTTTTTGTTGTATTAGCTATTTTTATGGCCCGCATAAAACAGCCCCCTCAGGGCACAGAGTCTGACTTAAGGACACATTTCAGATACAAACCCTTACGCTGATGCAATCCTATACAATTGATGCCAATCTAAAAAGCACAAGAACTCTACCTTTTTTAATTAAATCATGTAACAGGTACTTTAATTTTGTGCGTTTTGGATGAAGATTAAATTCTTTATTTAAGGTCAGCATACCAGAAAACTTCAATGAACCATTCATGAATTGAGTCTTATGTTTTTAATGATAGTGATTTACATATTTTTTATACGATTTTTTTGGATGAAATTATTATGGTGGAATTTCCCCAGTTTAATCAAGTGTGCAAAAGAAGTTTCTGGTTGGAAGGACATTTCAGGTCTTGCGCTGTTTTTATGGAGATGTTTCTGCTCTACCCTTTAATTTACTCTTTGAACTTCCAAACGTTCAGACAACCACTCTGTATGTTACTTCTATGTTGTTCCGTTTATTACATGTAGTTAATGATTAATAAAGATGAGCTGGTGTCAATCCCTGATGTTTTAAGCGGTGAAAGGCCTGTCAATATATTCAGTAAAACTGTGCATAAATGACAATAACTGACTATACGGTCTGCTCCATGATAAATCAATGGCATTCATCCAGTTGTCTTTAGTCTTGCATTCTTGAATTCCTGTTCTAGATGTGCTGTTTCCAGAAGAGTGGTACTTCATTATGATTGGTTGAGAAATTAGGGGCAATGGATGGTGTCTGGTTTCTCAGGACACAGTCAAAAGTTCATATGTAGGCTCATTTCAATTGTTTGAAAAATGACGCTTTACTGAAACAATTTTTCAGTTTTTAGATATTAATTTACAAAAAGTAAAAAATACAGGAATTGATGGTTAACCTAACTAGCTAGCTAAGTTGTTATGAAAAAGCACCAGTGATGTCTCACTTCATACATTATGACATTAGATTTGACCCAGTTCAGCTATTCCTCTGAATAGAGAAAAAATGCTTTATGGCCAATCCACCAAGTGTATCCAGATGCTTTCTCTGGATTTCACAGAAAGGCACAAAGTCTATCAGATACAGTATAAAAAAAGCAGACTTGCAATGTCTTTCTGGTTTTTTGGACAGTGCAGGCTAGTCATCTTTTTTACTGAAACTATCAGAGAAACAAGCTGGCATTCCCTCACTCATAGAAAATCTGAAAATGAAGCAAGGAATGGAAAACTTTAAATATGTTTTGTATCTGGCAACAGATGCATTTTGCGCAAGCTTTCAGTACTCTTTTGATTAGATTGACACATGTCTTATGTCTTGGTATGTGGGGTTGCTGGTCTTTCAAGGGTTCACTGTGCATAAGCTTGTATGGAGTAACTCCACAAGACATCATGATCGCTGTGGTCAGTGACTGAAACATTCTGGGTCAATGGACCAAGTGAAGACGTCTTATTTTGAACATGCTATGCCGGGCTGCAGAGCTGTGTTTTTCAGAGTTTTTCTTCTGTGTGGCCAGTTTAAAAGGATTGCTCTCATCTGTTTAGGAGTAGAATGTGATAACAGTCCTTTCGGTTCAGCTCTTACAAAAGAAGGTCGTTGACACGAGTTACGAGTCAATGGGGCTTCATCACAGATGGCCGGCATTGAAAAGTTAGCCGTGTTTTTGTGTCATGTCATAAAACTCCCACAGGGAGCAATGTTTACTCTGGAATGTTCCTGAGTTCAGCTTCAACTTAAATCAAGATGCACGCAGACAGCCCTAATTATGTGGCTTGACATCAGCAAGCCCCTTAATCCACTGTAGACATCATTTATAACACTGAAACAGAATAACATTTAAAGTATGAGTCCCATTCTGATCAATTACCAACGTGTTGTTAAAAAAGCAATTTGTCTATCCAAGTGCACCTCTGGTGAGTTCAAGTATTGACAAATGCATGCTTTAACTGGATCAAAAATGATACGGCTTTTCATCAGAGCAGTGATCAAGCACAAAGCCTGTTTTCATCATGGGATTTCACCTCTTCAGGCCCCATTCCACCAAGCATCCTTCAAAAAGCCGAGCATTGCGCACACCACTCCAGCGTACCCAGTTGGTTCCAAGTCCCCTCCCCTTTGGCAGCACGGTAATGGGAGCTGAGAGCCACGTAGATGGGGATTCCAGTATATCCTCAGGCCAGGATTCCATGGAAGGAAACAAGGTCCTGAGCCCATCCGAGAAGCATCTGGGTGGGGGGTTTGTGTTCCAGGTCGCCTAGCCTTTTTGTCCAATCCATGTCACATGCAGCAATGAAGATTGATTTCTGTAGAAGGCTGGATAAACGCATAGGTGGGGTTTTTTTTTTGCATGTGGCTCATATTCACTGATGGAATGATATTGAAAAACCCCACAGTCCCACATTTGTTTTCAATTTTTTTCAGCTTCTTGCAGAGAAAAGCTGTTTCTGCAGGTCCTGCAGTGCAGTTCTGCTTTCAGTCCTGGTCAGTG
This sequence comes from Denticeps clupeoides, assembly GCF_900700375.1. Lineage (NCBI taxonomy): Eukaryota > Metazoa > Chordata > Actinopteri > Clupeiformes > Denticipitidae > Denticeps > Denticeps clupeoides. The sequence goes on from NC_041725.1 coordinate 13,588,470, forward strand.
AAACACCTCGTAAACCTTAAATAAATTATTGCATTAGAGTAGGTCCGCTAACAGCAAGATTATTTACCCAAATATAGTATAGGGAAAGCTAGATTTAAGACACAAGGGAAAACATATAAAACCCCTGTAATTTTCTGTAAAATGTCATTCTTTGACTTAAATACGGTGACTTAAAAGAAAAAGATTTAACAATATTTTTCCAGAAATTGGATTATGGCTGATGTTTTCGTTAGTATATGTATCATAATGTTTTTTGACAAATACTGTTTTCTTAACATTAATAAAGGAATTAAAGAGTACTATTGTGGAAAACATGTTAAACATTGATTGACCAAGAAGATAAAATTATGAATCCACATTCTCAGAAACAACGGCCGTATAGACCCCTCACACATAAATAGGAACTTTGGACAGAGAAATGGCTGAAGAACTCTGTGGAATGTGTTACTATGTTCTGGCATGTTCCGACTTACTGCAAGGCTGCCGCCTCTGTGTCATTTGCACCAAAGGGAGGGGCTTTCGCCGGTCCCCTTTCGAAAGTTTGATCAGCCAGACACCCTCACTGACCTTTAATACATGTTGCACTGCAGCAGTGTCAAACGTGTTATGTACACTGAATGCTTCGTATGTACTCTGTAGGTGTGAACAGGAGTGAAGAAAGATTCTCAGGATAGACTGACTAAAACAACTTGCCTGTAGCCTGAAGACACACTAAACATGCTGGCATTCTGCATCAATTAAAGCTCTATATGAATATTGTCTGCTTGGAATGGATTTGCTTTTCTTCTTCATTTGTTCTTCTCTTTGAAATCTGCTGGAACATGTTAGGAAAGAACGTAAAGAACTAACGCACTCTCGCACAAAAACATGTAAGTTCAAGTAGTTTGACTGTGGTTTAAACATTTTTTTTGCAACATTTTTGAAGAAGGACCACAGTGTTGCAGTAAGTGGACCTCCCTTCAAGCCCTCCTTCTGACACGCATGGCGGAGAATACTTTATATACAAATTCTGAATTCAAAACATGCAGTTTTAACTCCCATGAACTCCACTTGGTCATATTGGAGGTCTGCCGAACAAACGGACTGGACAGAAGAATGCCATGTTTGTGGTGGACAAATTTAAAATAGATATTTTTATTTTTAATTACTGAAAGTTGTGCCTCGGTATTGATTGACTCAAGTTGGAACCATCTCCTGTGTTGGCAGTGGGTTCATTTTAATAACTGATGCTTGTATGTCTTAGCATGGTGCACCATTGCTTTCTCACAGTAATCTACGTGCAGGAAACAAACTCAAGAAGGGATGTTTGAGAAACGTTGGAATTTACGTTGGATTTATTTTGTTACTTTTGCATACTCATCACTTATGAATGTACCTCCTTCTTCACTGTGTGTTGCTGAGTGAATTTAGAGACATGGCCAAAGCACTTGAAGTGCAGCATCTGTGGAGAATCTCCTGTTACCCATGGAAAAGAGCAAGTCGCTGCAAGCACAGAAATGCACATCCAAAGAAAACATAAAGGCGATGATGCAACAAAAGATAACATAAAAGTTTCAACATAAACATCTGCAGAGACCTGGTGTCTTGCTGCACATCCGTTATTTCTAAAGGGCTGATCTTAAAACGCTGAACGTTTTTTTTTTTTTTTTGCCACAGGCCCACACAAACATCTTGTAAAAGAAAAAGTAGAGCCTCAGGTCCTAATTAGTCCTTATGTGTGATTACACTAAGCCACAGGATTCTCTGTATCTGATTAGCATTTGCCCCTGACTTATTACTGTGGAGTTACACAGGTAGGGGAAATGGAGCCATATGTCATAAAGTCATTTACCCCTAAAAAGCGGCCGGTTTTGGAAGAGAGCTCTGGAAATATGCAAATGTTCACTCAATGCACTAGCCAGCTTGAACATTCCTCGTTTATTTTATGGCCCAATAGACCCATGTTTAGTATATTATTTGATTTTATTTGGATGGAATTATCTTATTTCATTTCATTCTAATTGGTGGTTGTCGGCTGCAAATGCTGCTGCCACACAGCCAGGAAACTTGAAGATGGATATAATTGATGACCCTCAGCTGACCTGGTGTGACCTTGTCTATGTGCTGGCATAGGCTCCAGTGTCCCCAAGATCATTGTAGAAACAGGATTATAAAGTAGTGGTGCATGTTCCTTGAATAGAAATGAGACTTTCATTCATGATGTTCATGTCCCCCATTTTGTAAAGTACGATTTGTAACCTGAATAAAGTTGTGTTTTGGTGCAGTTAAAAAAAAGCATGCAGTCTGTTGAAGATCATTAAGTAGGCCGCTATGAAAGATTCCCAGTGGTTGTTTTGTGGTCTTCGGCACTTTTCCACATTTTCTGTTGTCACTGTCTGAGGTTTAGAGGGGATTTATTGAGACAGCGAGCTTCCAGAGGCTCAGCAGAGCACTGAACTGATCCAAGTTAAACCATGACGCAATATTTAAGGCATACATATAGCCGTAAAATGTTTCATTTGTGAGTACAAATGAATACAATGTTACACAATATTCACCATGAAGCGTAGTTCATTATCAGGTTATACACCATAACACATACATCATTTACGAATTTAAGTCATGTGCAGGTGAAGGGTGTCCAGTTTGCTGCTGCCGTGCCATCTGTTCTTCTGCCTCCTCACCAAGTTCAGCGCAACCCAAAGGAACTAATTACGCCAATTCTCCAGCAACAGTCAAATTGCCTTTCATCCAGGCCAAGTCAGAACAAAGTGGGGTGAAACAGGAACTGATATTTGGAGAGTGGCTGTGTTGGAACATGTGAGGTTCTTTTATATGTATGTCTATGTATCTAAAGTCTTTCGGGCAATTAAAGCCAAAATTCACTGCTGCACCCCTTTTACATGAATTTGCGGAAAATAATGGTAAAAAAAACACATAGACAGGACTGAGGTTTGGACATCTTTGAACATACTCACCAAGAAATACTGTGAGGAGCAGGACTTCAGGGCCTCTGCCATGTGTACTGCCGTTTGCAGTAAAAAGTGGCAGCCGCCACACAAATCACACATTTTGGCTTTTGTACTGCGAATGCTGAGGTCTATTCCTCCGGGAGGAGTCTGTGGTGTGGAAAAATGCAAAAACATAGTGACATTGTGCAACTTTGTTATTCCACATTTTCTTCCATGGTTTAATTACAAGAATCTGGGTCATTGTGAGAAGAAGCTTTGTCTTTAAACACAGGTTGTTTCACACCAAAAAAAGAGAGAAGTTATGTCATGATGTTATGGCATGGTCTGTCACATCTCGAACTCAAGCAGACTGTGAACTTGGAGAAGATGCTTCCCACATCACCCTGACCGGAGAAAGTCTACATACTCTACAAGTGAAGTTGTGAACATGATGTTCTGATTTCTCTTCCCGCTCAGTTCATGCTTTGTTATTTGTCATTGTGATACACAGAGAGCACAGCACACAGTGGCACCTTTGGCGGATCGGGATTTGAACCCGCAACCCTTTGGTTACAAGCCACCACTGTCCCTTAGATGACGATCAAAAAAACGTGCAAAATTGTCATGGTTGGTTGAAATAAAACCTTTTTGCAGATTTTTACACATGGTGGCCAGTATCCAAGTACTATGTTGGCGGCAGCAATATATGGGACAATATATGACAATAACTGGCCCTGGCATATAATTATATTTTCTGTGGATTTTACTGTAAAAATGTGGACTGGTCATTTACTTACCTCAGATTTTTCAAGTTTTTTTTTTTTTTTTAAAGCAAGATATATCACTCAAAACTTATCAATGAAACTATATTTAAATATGTATAATTGAGTATAATTGAGTAGTTGAACATTTTTGTAATGCTTTTTTCATAACCATGTTATGTAATAAGTAAACTTAGTAGGATGATTTGCTAGGCTTTTAGACACTGGTTACATTAAGTACCCAGCCTTTAGAGCTATAAAGTCCAAGTTCTCCCAATGTGCTCCGAATTCCACTGACATGCAGCCCAGATGAACTCGCCCTGAGCTCTGTACCACCAGGATTAATTGCTACAGAGTCCAAATGGTAAAAGCAAATCAAAAGCTAAAAAAGTTCCTTACAGACCATGAGCCTTATTTTAAGGAAATTAAGTCTACGTCAGAAATGTTCTACAGCTCATACCAAGCTGAACTGTAACATTACAGCATGAAAACCTGGCTCCCGTTGCAAAATCCTCCAACCGTAACATTTTACCATTTGAGATTTTTTTTTTGAAGAAATATGACTAACAGTGGAACCTTTTCTAGCTGGCAGAGCAGTACTCAAGGGAAAGGAAATCCTTATTTTGTAACCGTATGGAAGAGTTTCATGAAATCATACTGATGCTCTACCATGAAAAATGAATCATTCTTATGCTCACCCAGTCAGAAGTCACTCAATCAATGATTTGCACTAAAACAAGACAACATAGCAAAGTATTCAAAGAATGCATTTGTGACTGCTTTTATAATTTATGCACATTTGCAGTGTATTCATATACAATAGGTACATTGTTGCTACCAGTGAAAAGTAGAACATATGCAGCCAGAGGTGTTCAGGGAGCACCACAGGTTCCAGACATGATTCCTGAGTCACATTTCAGCAATGTGAAAGTCTACATTTGATCCAGCTCTTAATAATGGCTTCGTGGCCATGTCATCAACGGAAACTTTAAAAATGGAAGTTCCGTTTTTAGCCATCTCATAAAACCTGGGTGAGGAACACATAGCGTATTTGACGAAAAGACAAGGTGAGTGTTCTTGCCACATGTCTTCGCAGATCCCTCCATACATACAAGTTCATCCTTTACATTTTTGTGCTTTGTCAGTAGGGTTCGGTCCGCTATAGATCAAGCCTTCCCTTCCCCCAAGATCAAATATCACAAGAAAAAAAGAACATGTCACAACCTGTAAGGCAAACCAAAAGCTCACTTCATCCAATAGTTGTGGGGTCGAGAGCAATGCCAGGTCTCTTTTAGAACCCGAGACAGAAGTAAATCTCAGGAAGTGGCCTCAGGTTTCGAAATAATCCAATTTTCACATCTGTCCTGTCGTACAAATAAATGAATACATACGTACATACATAAAGGGAGTGGGCAGTAGCACGTCAAACAAAGCACTAGCTCCATTGCTGACCCACTGCTAATATTTTCAGATTACAAAAAGTGTAATTACTGCTATGACAGACAAATGAATAATGTGCCATGTAATTGAAAATTTCCTTAAGAATTGGCAGGTGAATGTCCTATTTGAAAAGCTTATGGGCTACTGTTTATATTACGAATCCAAACTAAATATTAATTTGGAGAATTAAGGTCTGAGCACTATGCACACACCATGAAAAAAAAAACACTTATTGCACATTTATGATGGGAGTCTCAGTAACTGCTCTGTAAATTATTGGACCAACTGTAAGTTAATCTTTAAAAAAATGTATGTGAACTTTAAATATTGTCTTTAAGTACTTGTGGTTTGTATTTACTGATGTATTTTAAAGAAAGAACCAGATGCAATTTTTTTAGTATTTGACAGTCTTTGAAATTTTTTATTTTTTTGTTTATTCATTAAAACAAAAGAAGGATCTTTTTAGTATTAATGAAGATGTTGAAAGCTATTTACCAGAGACATCTGCTGATGAGAATTCTCTCTGCAAAGGACAAATAACTGGACCGTCCAGCTGCACTCACAGGAAATGGCTGGACGTGAAGAAAAAAAAAAGGCAGGACACTGTCCTCACAAAAGAACTGCACGCCACTTGCTGGGCAATCAATAGAAGTGACGATCATTCAATCCTGAAAACCCAAACACACACAGAGAGAGAGAGAGAGAGAGAGAGAGAGAGAGAGAACAGCTCTACAGCCTGTTGTCTCCCTCTACGGGAGAAAAGCTGGAGCTTCATGTCTGCGACAGCTTCCCAGGCATTTAGGTTCCTAGGGTGACACGGAGAAACCGATTTTTTTTCTCTGCAGCCGGATGGATCCTAAATCACAAGAACACACAGTTTAACGTTTTTTTAAATTTCTTTCTTCTTTCATATTTCTTGCCACGTAGTTAAGAGGATAACTACAAGAAGGAATTAACACAACACTGTATATACAACAGTCATAAAATTATTTAATGTTTAAAATTATTAAGAGCATTTTTTTGTTAATTGACATAAACCAAAGCTACATAAGCCCAAATAAACACAATTTTTTTATTTTATTACTTTCAGAATTTGATTCAGTTTCATAATTTTTGACTGTAGATTAAAACTAAGCTGCAGTTATGATGACCTCATCAGCTTTAATGACATAAAACAGGTTCTGTTCCCAAACACTCTGTCTCTGTCGCCACAACACTTAAGGAGTTGACAGTTTCTTGGATCCTGATAAAAATGGCCAGACTTCCCAAAATCATCCATCACAGCCACAAAGAAAACCTCTCAAGGCAAGATGCAGCGAGCTACAATGTCTCTATGTCTCTAATGTCTGAAAAAAACGAGATCCCAGAGCACAGGGTCCTGACTCGAGCAGCAGAGAGTATTCCCAGTGTTCTCTGCATTAAATAAATACATGCTCCTTCCTTCTCTTTCCTGCCACTTACATGGACAAATAGCATACTGTGTTCAATAAACCAATAATACTGTGTGTAGTGATAATAATAATAGCAAGAAACTGGAAGCACATTTTCAAACCAGTATTCACTTGTCAATCTGAGGAAATTGAAAAATAATTATATTCAGTTATAAATGATTGGTTTGGGTTTCATGTAATATAAAGAGGTTTTTGGTTATCTGACCTGAAATCCAGTTCTGACTGTAGTGAACACACACACACACACACACACACAGCAAGCTGATGTTCAGTGAAGGCCACATGGCTGATCAGCTCCTCCTGATTAAAGTTTACAGCATGGATCTGTCAGACGGAGCCAAAGCGGATGAATTTGAAACAGCTGCTGAGAAGCAGAATGACTTCAGCACTCTGTAATGGGGACCACGTCTGTCTGGCGGTTTTGCTGTGTTCACGTCCCATGGAGAACCAATACATATATGCATCGTGGCCTGAGTTTTCTTCTGATCAGTGTGTTGCCTTAAACTGACTGAAGTTTTGCCTTGAAATTTAACACAGTTGTTCAATTTTATAATAAAACAGTTTAAAATGTTTAGTAGATGGAACTGGTCTAGCATAAAGTTTTAGGTAATTCTGTATTTTAAATATCCTTTATTGATTTGCTATCTTTAAGTTATAGTTCCATAATCCCCACCAGAGCCATGTTAATGTATGTGTCCATGTGTTGTACATCCCACTAATCTGCTAAAGTATAAGGTGTTGAACATAAGTCATGAGCTCCCTACTCCATCCCTGTGATATGGAGCGTGTAATCATATGGTTTGCATTTCGGAGGCATGACCACCCACAAACACCTCTGGAAATACAGCCCAAACCTGAGCACACTGTTCATGTTCTGACCGATGATGTGACAGCTAAGGTCACGCCCCCTACATGACCCCACTCACCGCTGACTCTACAAAAAGCAACGTTACATGCTGTCTCCGTATGTTTTTCTCATAGCGCTGTGGAGATCACAGTTGTATGTACAAAAGTATTCTGAAACATGTACAAAAAAATTGTACAAACCAAATACTGCAGGGGGGGATTGATTGCTTTATTGGTCCCACACACGACACCTTATTGAATGTTTTAAAGTGTTTATACGTGCAGGTTGGTGCCCATCCGTGTCTGTACACGGTTATATGGGGATTATGAGACAATGAGTCCCAGGGCGCCTGATGAATCAATTAATCAGCTGACAAGATTTTTTTTTGCCATGGGACCACACACTCTACGCACTGGGCCAGTGGCCAGAGGATGTATATGAACTGACCGCAGAGGGTCTGCTAAACAACCCCCAACACACACACAACACACACCTACTCTTGTAATTGTTTCTGTCTCCATTATTTGGCTTCTCAGTTTACGCACAACTGGCCCCGTTGGAAAAAAAGCATCCTCGGTTCTAAATGAGGTGGTCACAGATTTACGTTGTCTGGGAAAGGTTTCCAAAAATATTACCGTGAACACGTTCCAAGATTCATGAACTTTATGTCGTATCCCCAAGAGAATGGTACGCGGATTTATTGCTTTGGGAATATCTTTCATGTAAAGGATGCTAAATGATATTAATATTTTACACGCACTGCAGCACGCAGACAGGGTAAACAAACATAAGCCGAAAAACAGGGGGAAAAATGGTTTGGAATTGAATCCACATGTAGTTTTATACAGATGTGTCACAGGTTTTTTGATTGGCTCGAACCTCCTCTGCGTGGCCGTTCAGCCAATCAGCGTGCGATTCGTTGCATCAGTTGTATATGGAAGCGCATTTCCGGAGAGCATTACTGTCATGGTCATTTACTGCATGTCGCCTTATGATCAATAACCACACCGTTCACTCATTCCATCCACCAGGACTTCCAGCTCTGGATCCCTCTCTGCCTAGCCACTGTATTTTAGGTCCGGTCCTTTCGTGTTTTTTTTTTGCCATTAAAGTTCTGAACATACCTTGTTCAGGATTTACAGTGTTGAGGGTTAAAAGAGAAGGACATTTTCCTACACTGACACTCAAATAGCACAGTTAAAAAATAAAACTTTAATGCAGCCCACCTTGATCAATTCACTGTTCTGTCCATTCATGATAATTTAATATGAAAAATGTATGTTTACTGGACAGAACGTTGGCTGAAAAATGCACTGAGCCACGTGACCTCAGCAGACAAGTGTTGTACGATATGAATTGCCTTAAATTAAAATTTTTTGTTTGACAGGAAGATTTAGACCCAATATCGTTGCACATCAAGATGTCAGACTTTGATTTAAAACTCGATTGGCTTCAAACGTTTTACATAAGAGCCTGAGATGTGATATTAACTTATCACATCTGGCTTTTGAAAAAGTGCAATATTAAGAAGAATGTTCAAAAGACTGGATCACCCTAGTCCAGTACTGCACTCTGCACTTTTCATTGAAGTATTGCGCCCTGGACTTCAATCTCTCACCACCTCACACTATGCTGCTGTGTTGTTATGATTATTATCATATCATGTTGTATCACTACTACAACTTCTATCATTATTATCATAGCATATCATATACCATATACACCATATATACTAAATATATCCATACACCATACCATACACCATATATACTAAATATATCCATGATATATTAACATGTTGCTGCTAGTAGTCCGCCTGGCTTGTCTAGGTTCTCTCGACCTGCTCTATATTATGGGTCGGTGCACAATTGTCATGTCTTGTGTGTTATTTCTATTTGCACTTTGTCTTTTTTGCACCCTGTGAATCCCCGAAGCTTTGCAATCTCGTCTCCCTGTGTACTTGTATATGGTGAGATCACAATAAAGTTGACATTGACTTAGACTAATATTTGTGAGTTTGCCAAGAGGTGACATTTATTTTGCACTTGCATGACCACACATGGGAGAATAAAGTGCCAAATTCACATACTGCCAGTATATGAGTAGACGATTTATTGACTCATCTCGTCTACTGAAGGACTGTGCATTTAAATGACAAAACACCATACTTTTTTCTACACTACACCTTTGAACTTAAAAATAAAACATTTTAAAGGTGGTAGTAGCCTAATGGGTAACACACTCGCCTATGAACCAGAAGACCCAGGTTCAAATCCCGCTTACTACCATTGTGTCCCTGAGCAAGACACTTAACCCTAAGTTGCTCCAGGGAGACTGTCCCTGTAACTACTGATTGTAAGTCGCTCTGGATAAGGGCGTCTGGTAAATGCTGTAAATGTAAATGTAAATGTTAAAGAATTTTAACTGCAAATATCGGCTCTACCAGGAGAGGGAGCACGTTATTAACTTTTTAATATACAGTTCCTTCATTTTGTAATAAGTGATTTTTGCCCCGGACAACAGACACATATTATGCAGCAGTCGCTTATTATTAATCAGGACAGTGGGACAGTCGTCGTCTCGCTTCTCGCCAATGGCTGGCTTAACCACAGCACGACAGTTAAAGACAGTATTCAAAGAGTGTCTGTGTTCTTTAGATGCTATTTTTTATTTTACAGTGACGAGGAAGAAAATATCACTGCTGGAATGTTTAGAGGAATTTACTGTTAGCGGCTGCGTGAGACCTCTGGGCTTTTATTTTGATAAGCGTACCCGCGTTGCGCAGTCGTGGGGTTTTCTGTCTTCGTTTCTGATTGGCTGGAACCTCCCCCGGGCGGCCGTTCGACCAATCGGCGCGCGATTCGCCGCGTCGGGTGGCGTGACGTCAACCGTCGGCTGGTCACTTTCAAAACAAGTGCGTGTGGCGTGGCGTCACTCGAGCCGATTTGACCATCGATCCTCGATGCTTTAAACCAGCTGCTCGGACGACGGCGACAGTCCGCCCGCCCTTCGGCCCCGGCGAGAGTCTTCCTCTTCGGTGACGCGGGTGAGTGTTCCACCCGACCTCGCAAAGTGAAAGTTGTTGGACAAACTGAGCCCGCGCGCTACTCTCGAAAACGTTTTCGTCAGCGTGGACCGACCTACACGTTCTACAGGTCGCCCGGTTTTCTTGCGTTCTCGCCGGTTTTCCACGGTTGTCCTGGAAATGAACGTCAAATGAGTTTAGTATCTGCCGAAGCTGTTATGGCATGTATGGCTAAGTCCGAATACATTCAAGTATTCAATTATTTTCCGATTTCTTTAGCCCGTTTCATGTATATATGTATATATATATTCACACGCACTTGTTGGCCCCTTTGCCTTCACTCTGCGGTCCAGCTCACCCCAAACCATCTGGATTGGGTTCAGGTCCGGTGACTGTGGAGGCCAGGTCTCCACTTTTTATTAAGTACGTAACTCCACATGTGTTCATTCATAGTTTTGATGCCTTCAGTGAGAATCTACCAACGTAAATGGTCATGAAAATAAAGAAAACACATTGAATGAGAAGGTGTGTCCAAACTTTTGACCTGTACTGTATGTGTGTATAATATATGTATATAATCACTCACACGCACACCTGTACTTCTTTCACTGTTATGCAGATTTGAATAATTATTATGAGCTCATTAATTGTTCATTGTTATTAATATTACTGTGTTTCATTTTTGTCTCCAATGTCCTGTGTAGACATGGAACAAGCAAAGCAAGAAGCTTTTGACAAAGCCCGCCTCCAGGTCATTAAGGACGGCTATGAGAGGGCGTTTGAGTGCATCAACCGGGGCCTGTCTGAGGACGAGGCGGGCAACCAGTCCTCGGCTCTGGAGCTGTACAGGCAGGGCCGGCAGCACCTCCTCCGGGCCATCAGCGTGCCGACGCGCGGAGTCGAATGCGAGGGCAGCGCCTGGGACTCGGCCCGACAGATGCAGCAAAAGATGCAGGAGACCCTCAACAACATCACCACCCGCCTCGCTATTCTTGAGACCGCGTCGGCCCAAGATGCCACCGCCGGTGCCTCTGATTCCAACGGGGTCCCTGTAAGCGAGGGTGGCACCGCAGCTCCTTCCCAGAAACTTTACCCCATAATGCCCACCAAAGAAAAGCCGGAGAGGCCAGCACCCCCACGAGGGGCGTCGGGCGGAGGAGGGCCACCCCTCCCTGTATCCACTTCCCCCGCGCTGCCGCCACGGCATACTGCCCAGGGTGACATGCCCCCTGCCTACTCCCCCCAGGCCGCTGACGGACACCTCACCATCTCCTACGGGACGGACTCCGGGGAGCTGTCGCTGGTCGGCGACGAGTTCTACAGCCACACCTCCGCCTCGACGCCGCCCCCCCAGAGCCTGGGTGAGGATGGCGAGGAGCTCTTCTTCCTCCCCCGGGGAGTTCAGATATTCTTCGTCACCCCTGATGGGCAGGTCAGCGCGCCGTCGTACCCGGGCTACCTGAGGATCGTCCGGTTCACCAACGAATGCTCGGAGAGCATGCCCAACCGCCCCCCTGCCTTTCTGCAAGTAAGTTTCTGTAGCCGAGAGGCTCACAGTCCTCCACGGATTGTCACCTGTCATTTCCAAACTTGCAGTCTAGACGTTTCTCGTAAAATGAGCTCCAGCCCTTTGTACACCTCAACTTTTACTTCCGTTAAACTCTGTCTACTATGACACGTCTCCCGTTGTCCTGGAGATTCAATGTGGTTTCTGGTCTGTAGGACTCTTTAGATATTTGCATTTGCTAAATTTATTTCCTGTACGACCATCATGCCGCTGTCCAAGGCGACTGAGCGACTGAGTCGACTGAGTAAGAACACTGTTGGAATTTGGTCTGTTCATGCAGACCAGGCCCACTGGCCTGTAGCCCACTTTCATAACCGCTTTTCCCAGCAGCTCCTCAGCCTTGTCCTGAGGATAGAAGCAGTTTGGACTTTAATGAGGCCTGGCCTCGTCCGCGGTGCCAGGGATCATTTGATCCCTGCTCTAATTCATTAGCGTCTTTGTGGGTGATGTCATGGCTTGGAAAGTCCCACTGGCAAAAAAAAAAAAAAAAACCTGTCATGCGGCTCTTTGGTGAGTGCGCAGAAGTGGCCAGTTGTAAATCGCCCTCTCCATGGGGTCGTTGTAAATAGCATCTAGTCGTGCGTTTTTTTTTTTTTTTCACCACGGTGATACACTTTGAACAGTGAGGAGTTGGAGATAAAACTCAGAACCTCGTCACAAATACACTGTAGCTACTTGATAATAGTCTTGTTGTTTTTATATAAACGGTAATAAACGTTTTCCAGATGTTCCCGGAGTTTTTCCCCGGAAATGGTGCTGTGGTTCTGAGTAGAACTGGCCGACATTGACAAGCGTGCTAGACAACATGCACATTCAAGGGCATTTAAATTAAAGCGGATAAACGATGGTATCACATACTTGACCAGCACTTCTGGTGCTACTTTGCAATATTTTGACATCTTATTCTTGTGAAGAATATACTTTTTTCTTTCGTAATTAGTACGGATGTCTGAAATTCTTAACCAGCACATTATTTTATCAATTTTACTGAAATGTGACCCTTAGTTGGCCTTCTATTGAACGTAGTCTGGAATTGAAACCGTTGGTGAACTCCAGAGTGAATTTTATATAATCTGTGTTGTTTCCCGATCAGGCAGTTCCATCTAGTTGTTCTTTCTTATTTAGTCCTGGATGCTAATCTTTTTGGCTATTTATGCCCCTTTATTTCCCTCTGTGTCAGCAGTCTCCAGGAAGATTTTCCAGATGCCACCCTGTGGTCCACGTCTCGTCTTTTCCTTCTCTATGAGTGATTAGTTCGTAATGGGCTGAGGCCTCTGTAGTAAAAGTGTCCAGGTCCGGCCTGGTCTGCCAGTGCTCGGCTTATGTTGACTCGTTAAAGAGGGATTTAGCATCCGATTGACATGATGGCAGGCCTTTAACGGTCGGAGGGCATCAACCTTTCCAACGACGGTCAGGAGGAAATGGATTAGCATTGATTTTTTTATTCCCTCCTTTCCTCTCATCCAGAAATCCTTATGGACTGTTTGTTCTGTAAAGAATTGTCTGAAGTTATTATAACCTATAATTAGATAATGTCTTGCAGAATTTTGTATTATTACCAAACTTAACTACTAGGAGTAATAATGCTAGCGGTAATAGTAACCACAGAGTTACAGGTTCAAATCCCACTTACTACGATTGTGACCCTGTGCAATACACTTAACCCCGAGTGTCTCCGGGGGGACTGTCCCTGTAACTACTGACTAAGTCTGGATAAGGGGAACTGATAAATGCCCAAAAATTAACTCTTAAAGTGATTGTCTCAAATCTATCAGCCAATATATATATAAAAAAATACATATATATAAAAAACATTAGTTTTCTTTGTGTATTTAATAAAATGCTTATTATTCCTGTGTTGGATTATTTCAACTTCATATTGACCAGGAAGTTTTTTTTTTTTTTGCATATCGGGAAAGGGGGAATAAACATGAGATCAGTATTTGTACTATGATATTCTGAGTAAATAAAAATATATATATTTTTGTGTTTTTGCATCATGGCGTTGTATTTGCCCTGTTTCCGCTGTAAGCACCTTTTATGTTTTCATTCATGATTGTCTTGTTGTTTTGTGGCAGGTATGTGATTGGCTGTACCCTCTAATGTCTTCCCACTCTCCCGTCCTGCTCTGCAACACGGGGGTGTTCATGTTTCCGGACCTGATGGCCCCAGTGCCGGGTTCCTACGTCGGGGTCGTCCTGTCGTCGGAGCTGCCCCTGACGGAGCGTGAGCTCTTTCGGGACCTCCTCTCTCAGATGACTGACCTTAGAGTGCAGGTGAGCGACCCCTGTGGTCCCAACTGCTCATCGGTGCATCCAGGGGGTTCGGCAGCAGCAACAGAGCAGGTGTGACCGCGCACACACACTTCCTCTCAGCCACACACTCTCCGGGGAGCGGCGGCCAACCCGCATGTTCCGCTGCCGCTAACAGAATCGGGGGGGTGCATGAGAGAGTCCATAATTTTTCTGCCAGGCGGCACCCGCCCCTGCCTCTCTGGTTCTAACAGCATGTGCCGCTGTGTTTTTGCAGATTTCAGGTGTGTTTGAGACACTGACTGATGTCTTTAAGCAGGTACTGAATCATCTTAACAGCACCGGGTGCCAAGTGTGTCTGTGGGTATAAAGGTCACAAGTGTCTCTTCACCCAATCACAAAGTCACGAGGGATACGTCTTACACCATGTAGCAATGAAGTTATGCTTGCGATAAGCAGCATCGCTTCACAGATCCCATTACCCTGTTTTTATTGATTAGTTTCCTTCTGATAACAGTAATAGCAGGCGTTACAGCATGCATTGAAAAAAAAAAAAAGTCCTAAATAAACGTGTAATAAACCCGTATGCAGAGCCACATTGTATTCTGTTATCTTGATGGACTCCTGCTTGGTTTTCTGCTTCGCAAGCAGCACAGCCCAAAGTTCGTCACAGTGCATGGTCCTGCAGTTTTGGCAGAGCATGCGGAACAATCATGTTCATGCAGGCCGTCAATGGTTTCTCATCGGCTTGCCGAAGCCTGGGAAAGTAAGCTCCGGAAGGCACGAAATTTCCAGTTAGGCTTGTCCACACAAAAACACCTTTCTCTAAAATGGGAGCGGCGAAATGTTGTCATCCAAATGGAGAAAAACGCTCTTTTAAACCCCCTCAACACGTGTAAGTGGCGCTGTAACATGATGTCAGGGTGGTAGTAGCCTAGTGGGTAACACACTCGCCTATGAACCAGAAGACCCGGGTTCGAATCCCACTTACTACCATTGTGTCCCTGAGCAAGACACTTAACCCTAAGTTGCTCCAGGGGGGACTGTCCCTGTAACTACTGATTGTAGTTACTGATAAATGCTGTAAATGTAAATGTAACTCCTCAGTCTCACCCAAAGTGCTCTCCTCTTTTCGCGTCTAGTTCTCGCGTCATTGTTCTCCAGCCACGTTCACATGTTCATCATAGAGAGGATTTCTTGTAGTTGTTTTATGAGGTTCTGCAGATGCTGCAGCGAAAAAAAAAAAAAATCTGTCTGCCATTGTTGTATGTTTGACACGTTCGTGGTTATAGGTCAGGTTAGAGTTTAGGCCGAAGCCGCATTCAGACTGAACACGGCATGCACTGCGCTTTGCTCTGAAACCACACTATTTTCTATGGCTTGCATGATGCGAGAGCTCAGCGCAGCGCACCAATTGGCGGCCATTGAAATCTAGTTAACTCTGACCGCTCAGTGTGCCATGATGCATTTTTATGCGACCAGTAGAGTCAAAACAACAAAGCAGGATAGTGCTCGGTCTAGCCCACTGAAGCGGGAATGGAGGAAATCAGTCTCTGGGTGTCCAGAGATCTACAACACGACATTACTGTGAAACTGCATCGCTTTACTGGGAATTTAGAAAACCACTCCTACATTTTGCGGTGTGCTGAGTGCAACTTGCTGTTTTTGAGAGAAAGTGCAAACCTGGTCTGAAAAGTGGTCTCCCAATGAGTTACGTGATATGTCAATGTGTCAAAGCCGCTTTGCCATCGATATGGAAATGCGGAAAAGAGAAACTCTTTCTGGAACAGATAAAAAAAAAAAAAAAAAAAAAACTGTTCTGGGTCCCCTGAAATGGCTTGTCCGTGTAGACGCAAGGCCAGATCATATAGAAATTTAGCTGTTTTTGTGTGGACGAGGCCTTAATTAATTCTAATTGTGAAGGAAAGAGCATAGCGGTCACTTGTCTGACCTTCCCACAACACTCATTTGGTTCCTTCTGATGCTCGTTACGGAATTCCCAGCCTGTGCAGAGAGCACAGCTTATCCCAGCAGATCCCCTCATGTAGCTGAGCTGGACGCCACCGCCGTAGAGGCGGCGCTCCGTCGAACTCCGCGCCCTCCATACCTCAGCAGCCGGGGGATTTGGGTCAGGAGGAGAGTGGAATTAGCGCACACCCACGCCCTTGGCTTATTAGAATGCTGCTTCCACGCTACCTGTCACAGTGACCGGAAAAACAAGATGCAAGTAGTCGTGCAATTCAGGTTCCAGCTAGTTATGCTTCACATTCTGAACTCCGCTCGGCCCGCCCTCCGTTCCTCTCGACATCTGACACAACGACAGGCGGCTCTATTGTTTCGAGCACAGCCGATCTTTGTGTCTGTCCTTGTGACCGATCTCCGTGTGATTTGTGGCAGGGCACTGAAGATGCGAAAGTGAGCAATGGGCAGAGAGAATGACGGGCAAAAAAGATCAAATCCAGACATCTTTAGTCTAGAGCCTCTGCTGTTAGCAAAATTTTAGCCAGCTTATCAATGTGAGCACACTCCTTGGCCACTTTATTATTTAAAATTACTGACTTAATTGTAGAGATTGTGCAATTAAGCAAATGACCATGTACCAGCCATAGATGAAGACCTAGACCTTTTTGAACATAAAGTTTATGGCTATGGCTCTACCCATACTCAGAAATTTAACCTAAAGTGCATGTTTTCTAACAAAGTGGCCAGTGAGTAGACTACTGTTGTGCTCTGTAAATTCTCCTGTGATAAGTAGATCCCTCTGACTGTCCTCTAGGCCCCCGACGATGGAGAAGACACTATTAACTTGGGTCAGAAGGTGCCCATTGTACCCCCCGAAGCAGCAGAATCAGCAGCAGCAGAGGAAGGGGAGCAGAAAACCCTGCCAGACTGGAGTGAGAAGGTGGCCCACGGCATCCTCACAGGTGAGGCCATCGGCTTCGAGAGGACCTGGATTCAGCCCCCACCTCACTGAGGTCATGTGGAACAGTATAATCCGGAGTGAATAGTTTTATACTCTGTGTGTGTGTTTCTAAAAATGTGCTAATTCTGTATCGAAGGGCATTGTGTTCAAAAGTCAGTCCACTTTGCCAATTAGGGAAACCTCTCTGATGAAATATCCACTGTGTGCTTGTTCATTCAGAACAGCCATTTCTCTTTTGTCTACGTCTGGAAAACGTATTCATTTTACATGAAGTACGTTTGAACACGTATGAACACCAAGATCCAGACCCATTTGCTGTCCTTTTGCAGGTGCGTCATGGTTGAGTTGGGGTTTAGTGAAGGGGGCGGAGTACACAGGCAAAGCCATCCACAAAGGAGCCTCCAAACTGCGAGAGCACATCACCCCTGAGGACAAGCCGTCCCAAGTCAGCCCCACTGTCACCAAGAGCCTCCACGTCGCCAAGCAGGCCACCGGTGGAGCTGTGAAAGTCAGCCAGTTTCTAGGTCGGCTCCCTTTTCCCTTCCCTTTTTGCACTGACCCTTTCCGACATTTAGTTTAGGGCTTGTGTACGTCCTGCCCTTCATTGGTTGTTGACCCCGCTGTGACGCTGCCTTTCCCCAGTGGACGGACTGTGCACAGTCGCCGGCTGTGTTGGACGGGAGCTGGCCCCACACGTGAAGAAGCACGGGAGCAAACTGATCCCGGAGTCGCTGAAGAAAGACAGGGATGGACGCTCCAACATTGACGGGGCTTTAGTCGTAGCAGCCAGTGGGGTCCAAGGTACAGTAGAAGGACAGTAAGGCAGGCTGAGCCGTCAATACCTCTGTATGCTCTGAGGGGTCGACCGAGGTTAATTATTATCACTATGGATTCCTTTCTTGCTGTTTATCATAGGCTCGGGGTTGTCTAGTTTGTTTTGTTTGTGTCATTTCTGAGTTGTGTGCATTGTGTACAGGGTTTGCTACCATGTGGACCGGTTTGGAGGTGGCAGCTAAGAACATTGCCAAGAGTGTTGCAACTGAGACGGTTACAACGGTCAAGCACAAGTACGTATTTATGCATTTATTCACTCGGAGAGTTTCCGGTCTGAGTGTTTGCGGATGTTTTGCACGGCCAGCTTTTTACACTGCAGACCAAATCATCTAGGGCACTCACCATGTCTTTTTTTCCTATTTATTTACAGATATAGGGGTCTAAACAGTGCCTTAAATCCTCCAAATGACAAGTAGCTTCATTTGTTCCCGCCAGTCCGAATAAATGCAGAAACAGCTTATTAATTGCCTTAAGCATGGCTTAATCTTGAGCAGTGTGTGTGTGTTCTAATTTGGGGTGCTGTAATGAGCCACCAGCTTGCTTTATGATAACCCAGCCCAGCTGTTGTCTGCACACACACACTCTCTGTAACTGTTCACAGTTCGTATAATTACGAAGGTCTTTTCATTCCCCTGGTATCAGGATGGTGTTAAAATCTCAGCATGAGTGCTTGCCTACAGAGGAGGTTTTATTTAGTTTTTTGGGGGAAATATGTTGGTCTTTTTTTTTTTTTTTTTTTTTTTAATTGTTTATTTCCTCATGTTTGACTTTTGTAAATTTCACTGCTTTGCATGAACTCCACATCTCTCTCCCCTCTGCCCACTGCTTTCATCCCGCCATTTTATCCCCCCTCTCCCTTCTTCTGCCATCTCTTGGCCTAATCTGGGTTATCTGTGATGAAGGTATGGCACGGAGGCCGGCCAGGCCACAGACCACGCGGTCAACTCTGCCCTTAATGTGGGCATCACTGCCTTTAACATCGACAACCTGGGCATCAAGGCCATGGTGAAACGGACTGGCAAGCAGACGGCTGCTGCCTTACTGGAGGACTACAAGATACAGGAGGGACCCGAATCAACCAAACCAGACTCCAAAGATCAGAAGTAACCAGAAGATGACCTTCACTGAGAGCCTTAATATATACTAACAAAAATATACTTATAATAAAAAAAAGTATACTGAAATACTGATTCTTATATTTATAGACAATTCTATATTTAAAAGAATATATATATATATTTGTAATAGCCTTAATTTCCTATTTAAAATAGTAGCTTGTAATACTTTTATAGACTCTTTGTATAATTTTAAGGAATATTTGTGCACTTTAAGTCATTTTATGTTTATGTGTGTATACACTGGTTCACAATACTGAGTGTGAATTCTTAATCTGGATTGGCTGGCAGGCTTGCATTTAAATTGTATAATGTATAGGTTCTTCCATAATTACCATTGTTTCTTGGTACTACAAAATCAGTTTTGGAACAGCTGTTGAAAAGAATTTGATGTTTTTGATTCATACGGATTCTTTAATACGAAGAAGATACATAGCCAGTCACAGAGTAATTCAATCAACACACAAAGCAAGCCATAATTAGTATTGCATGGTTAAAATTGAAAACACTACTATTCTATTACATAAATTAGAAACTGGTACACAGACGCCTTTTGTCCAAAAAGTAATGTAAAGTGTTGGAAGGCTTATTTATATACACAAGTTATATATTATATATGAAGTACTAACACGGACCAGACAGTAAGTGTTTATGGCTTTCAAACATATAACGGTTTAAAGTATAAAAATGTTTCTCTATTTTCTACTACTGCTCAAATCAGGTGACCCTGTGAGCTTTTCTTTCTGGTACTAAGATTTGAACTGTTATTGTTTTTAATATATAGTTAGCCTGATTTTAAGCAACTTCTATGCATTTGTTCTGTGGTGGAAGAATAATTTATTACTACAAATATGATTATACATCAGATTTTATTTGTACTCTGATTGCCTGTAACTGGGAAGCCCCCAGCCTGTCTGGAGTTATTGCTTTATTTAATTATGAGTACAAACACTGTTTTGAGTATTTCATGTGACACTGTTCAGAACCCAGGCAACAGTGAAGAAAAAATGTGTTTTGAATTTATAATCAGCATAAAAAGGACTTTTACTGACTGTTCTAACTGAAGCTGCTGTGGAAACCTGTGTGAATGCAAATGTGTTCACCTCACTTTTCATATGAAGGATTAAAATGTTAATATATATAATAACAGTTGTGTGTGTATATACACACACACACACACACACTCTGCTAACCCTAAAAAAGCCTTTTCCTTCTTTTCCTAATGCTCCGGAATAGAAGGATTGTGTGAAAGGTACCAGAAGACATGATATCTTTAATGTGAACTGAGTTGCTTGTTAAAATAAATTTTAAAAATATGTTTTAAACAGATGACTGGCATTTGTTATATAATTACACCCCCCTCACTACTAAGGGCAGTGGTGACCTAGCGGGCAAGGAAGTGGACTCGTAACGATAACATTTGCGGCTTCAAATCCTAAACCGCCAAGGTGCCGTCCACGGCAGGTTAAATGCAGAGGACACATTTCTTGTGTGCAACGTGAGCTGTGCTTGCTGTAGATCCCAATGACAAAAACAGTCTCTTTCACTTAACAATCTAATGATGCACGGTGGGGGACTGGCAGCCGAGATGTTTGAATTAAATGCGTGGTCTACAGGACCAGGTTTTATGAACACGTGGTGGCTTTCCTCAGCCCTGCTCTGCCAGAATGTTCCCTGCAGTACTACTTGCTTTCAGCCTGCAGTATTTGCTGTCAGACAGTAGCAGTATCGGGCTACATTTCCACAAGAATGGTGCCATCTAGTGGACGCCGAGGTCTGTGTCGCAATTTGGGACACGGTCAAGTGCTTCTAGAATTTTCTCCAATCATAACGCTTTCAGTCTAGGACTAGACTCGATCCATGGACAAGAAATTGGCATACAAACCTCTGAAAATTCTTCACATAATGGCCCACAAGCCTCAAAATTCCTGGTCGAGTAAAGCTGGTCGAGTATTTAGCACCCACACACAAAAAACATCATTTTAAAATCTGGTGTGATAAATCATAGAAGTCATCAGTGACCAGCACTCCCTGCTCTACGGAACTGCTTTTAACGTTTAACATCCGTGCATACATTTTTAATGTGCATTACTGTAGCAGAAGATCGCTCTCCTGCTCTCTGGAGATTTTTACCTCCGACTTCACACGGGTTGTGAAGAAGAAAGAAAGACAAAACCCCATTGACGGTTTGGATGAAAACATCCTTCCATGGCAGGAAAATTCCTGACTCAGGTGCAGGGCCCATTCACTGGTCAGGACAACAAAGACCTGAAGGGCCCGTTCACACACATCTATGGCTCCAGCATGGCCAACCCCTCTAATTCAGCCTTTTTCGATGCACCTTTTACTGTTCTAAATACAAAAAATAAGTTTCAGCTTATTGAGTGTATAATCTGGCAACAGTGCTTGTGCTACTTTAAGGGCGTGATGGAAGCGGCTTTAAATCATCCAAAATTATGGAAGTAGGGCGTCAAGCTGCTGGTCATCGCAATGCGCTCCTAAAATTTGGCTATAAAAACATGATGAAAGTTTTGGGTGACCGACATAACCACACTCAGGCAAAAAGTGTTGGGTCGGTACTTAGTTATAGTTACCTATACTTACCTATACCTATATATGGTTACCTATAGCTACTTATATATACAGTACAGGCCAAAGGTTTGGACACACCTTCTCATTCAGTGTGTTTTCTTTCTTTTCATGACCATTTACATTGGTAGATTCTCACTGAAGGCATCAAAACTATGAATGAACACGTGGAGTTATGTACTTAACAAAAAAAGGTAAAATAACTGAAAACGTTTTAAATTCAGATCTGGTGACTGTGGAGGCCAGGTCTCCACTTTTTGTTAAGTACATAACTCCACATGTGTTCATTCATAGTTTTGATGCCTTCAGTGAGAATCTACCAATGTAAATGGTCATGAAAAGAAAGAAAACACACTGAATGAGAAGGTGTGTCCAAACCTTTGGCCTGTACTGTAGTTAGCTATTCCTATACTTATACATATATATATATAGTTACCTATGCCTATACCTACATATACATACATTGTATATACATACAAATGTAACATATAACTAATGTAATATAACTACTATAATAAATAGTAAGCAGTACTTGTGTCTAATATTCCTGAAGATAATCTTGATGTGATGTGAACATCTGGTGATCTACATGAAATTTGGTCTTATATTGTCGCACACTGATGATTGTGTTGTAATGTATGTGAGCCTCTATATAAAATCCCATAAGTAGCCGCGTCAGCTTCGCGTCTCTCCGGAGGGGGTGTGAATTGAATGACTGCGTCTCAATGAGGAAGGGGCCGATGCAAATCACGGAGAGGGCGGGGCCTAAAGGGGGAGGGGGAGGGGCAGCTACAGCTGCAGCCCCGCCTCCGACCAGACCACGTCTTTTACGCCAGACACGACTCTCCGAACAACCGGGCAACAAAAGACTCACGATTCACTGCTGCCCACACCAGCCCGACACCTCCACACACACACACACACACACACACACACACACACACTGGCTGCTGCGTGCTGAGCGTGAGGAGCCAGTAGCGGATCGAGGTAAGATTTACAGCGCATGACAGTGTGTGTGCAACCTTATAATAATGACAATATTGATAATATTATGACGATAATAATGATAATATTGTTCGTCGGAAGCGGCTGATGTTATATTAAGGTCTGGAACATCTTTTTACGCAAATGTCTTTCCACTTTTAAAACATTCTAATGAACTGTTATCTTCTGTCGTCCCCAGTTTCCCTTCAGCTGCGTCGCCGACATGGAGCTGGAACACTTCGACGAGCGGGACAAAGCGCAGCGGTACAACCGCGGCGGCTCCCGGGCGAACGGCCTCGCCAGCCCGACGCACAGCGCGCACTGCAGCCTGTACCGGACCCGCACCCTGCAGGCGCTCAGCTCCGAGAAGCGGGCCAAGAAGGTGCGCTTCTACCGCAACGGGGACCGCTACTTCAGGGGGCTGGTGTACGCCATATCCCAGGACCGGTTCCGCTCCTTCGAAGCCCTGCTGGCCGACCTGACCCGCTCTCTGACCGACAACGTCAACCTGCCCCAGGGGGTGCGCACCGTCTTCTCCGTGGACGGGGGCAAGATCAGCAGCCTGGATCAGCTGGAGGAGGGTGAGACAAAGGAGGGGGGTCCGGTCACGACCAGGCAGAGTTATGAGCTATGAATATTTCATCACCAGGGCGGAACTGAACAATGTGAAGGTAGCACTATTATAATATTATATAGGATTCATTCAGAAATACAATGATCGGTATTTAAAGAGCATTTTATTTACTACGTCCATTACTTTCTGATCATTTGGCGTCATTGAAAGCAATTAATCTATAAGAATCCACATACCCACATCCCAGATCTTTATCTACAACTTCTGGATCTCGTCCTACTACCAGTCACACTACGTTTATTTCAGTGCTGCTCACACCTACCTGTTTACAGTTTATATGAAATTGCTGTATCTCCCGATTCCGCAGGGGAGAGCTACGTGTGCGGCTCAGTAGAGCCCTTCAAGAAGCTGGACTATACCAAGAATGTCAACCCGAACTGGTCAGTCAACATGCGGACGACTGCGTCCGCCAAAGCCCCCACGTCGCTGGCCAGCGCCAAGGCCGACTCCCCGGAAACCAAGGAGAACAAGGACTTCATCCGGCCCAAGCTGGTGACCATCATCCGCAGCGGCGTCAAGCCCCGCAAGGCCGTGCGAGTCCTGCTGAACAAGAAGACAGCGCACTCCTTCGAGCAGGTGCTCACTGACATCACGGAGGCCATCAAGCTGGACACGGGGGTGGTGAAGAGGCTCTACACCGTGGACGGGAAACTGGTAGGGGTTCGCTCCGCTTCTCATTTCTGCCTTCTCTTAGCAAGCTGTAGCTATAACCTGGGTAACCTGGGTAATAAGGCCTGCCTCTCAGCAGTGAAGGCGTTTTAGTCGTTGATCATCATCACAGTATGAGCTGGGTATTTGGAAACCTGCACGAGAACATTTGATTTGTTTTCCTATATGTTCCACTGTGTACCATATTTCTATATTTAGCTTTTTAGGAAAAGTCATAATTTTGATATATACAAAAGGGGAAAAAATGCATATTTGAGTGTACCGAGGCTAGAGGGACAAGGAAAACTGTGATTGGCCAGTTGAATCTCAGCACAGCCTTGTTGTCAAGGAACTGCATCACACTCCAGACACAAAATCCATGGATTTATTCCAAATGGTGTTGTTTTGGAATAATTCTTTCCACCTCAATTACAACTGTTTGACTATTTGTCCTCAAGCTTGAAGAAGGTACTTGGGAGATGCTGTGGGAACCACCAATGCCGTGTTTACGTACATATTTACAATATGCTGTCATTGTAAATAAAGAATTAAATAACAAAGAAATGAAAAATAATGTTCTTCCACAACTGGGGGAACCTCATGATCTCCAGGGTTAAAGGCTCGGTGAAGAGCCATACACATAACCAGAACGGAACTTGGACTCTAGTTGAATTTGAAATATTAAGGATATATTTCTGTTCGCACTGAGCTTTTGTGCTTAGTCCTCCAGTACTGCTACCGTGAGCCAAACCGATTTTAGACACAGGGTGCCCTGCTTTTCTCAAGGGTGAGACAGCATTTACGTCAGCAGCCCAATCGGGTCAGGCTGTTCCCTTCACAAAGATCCTGGCAGGTCCAAGCGAAAGCGTGTGTCCTTACCTCCACTCCTCTTCTCCCGGCCCATTTTTCCTTCACTCGTTTCAGGGCGAATTCTGTGTCCATATATAGATCCACAGATGCGGGAGTCCAAGCAGAACATATCAATCTGAAGTTCTCTAGGAACAGTTCAGAGTCACCATCTGTTCACAAAATCTATTTTTTTGGTTTATCATTTTTGCAGGTGTTTCAACATATATGTACACACACTGCAGTGGGCAATAAATGGGAAACGTGTGTAGATGGAGGAAAAGATTGTCACGCTGGGATGCTTCTGTCCAATCTCCCATTGCCCCTCGCTCGAAAAATTCCGAGTTATTTTGGTTTCATGTGGACAGATGGAGCTAAATCTTCTTCAAACATGCATCTGCCGTGGTGTGATTAGAGCTATATTCCAGAATAGCTCCGTCCCGTCGGCTGCGCAGTTCAGGGCTTGCGTCTGAGTGGGGCGTGGGCTGTGGAAATTATCTATGTGGGAAGGTTCCTGTTAGAAAAGAGTAAATGTGGGCTACAGGGAATCGTGCTCAGATCCCTACAGCATTGTCACACTTTCGTAACCTACAAAGCAGGACAGGAGGTGGTTGGACAGGGTCTGATGTTGTCTCCGTTCACTGGATTACTGGGGTGTGGCTTTCATCTCTTTGTCAGATGACAATCCTGAGTAAGGTAACAGGGCTTTGATTTTGAACTTCATTCATATAGCTGAGCTACATTGACAAATAAAATGACTAAACTACTTTGGTTAATTTGTCAAATCAGCATCATCATTTCTGCATTCGGAACCAAATGATAAGGCAAAAAGCGAAAACTGCCTCCTGTGACGTGTTATGTTCTTTCATTGGATCTATTTTTAGACTGTCTCCCCACTCCTGTGTGGGTGCCACTTTCAAAGAAATTGAGATTTCATTTTCTTTTTTTATCCTTGGGTGCTTTCTGTGGAGATGTGGTTGCCAGAGCTGGTTGCTAAGGAACGGCCTCTGCGGCAGAAAGGTGCAGTTCTGATGTCACGCATGCCTCGGCTGGAGTAAGGTAGACCTGTGGGTGGCTTGGAGGGCCTGGTGTTGAAAGAGAGGGAAACAGTTTGAACGGGAGGCTGCTGATGGCTCATCGTGTAGATCGATTTTCAGTCAGATCGAGAGCCAAGAATCCCTGTCTCTACACTTACATTTACATCTACATTTATACCATTCAGCAGATGCCCTTATCCAGAGCATCTTGCAATCAGTAGAGACATGGACAGTCCCCCTGGAGACACTCAGGGTTAAGCGTCTTGCTCTGCAACACAGTGGTAGTAAGTGGGGTTTGAACCTGGGACTTTGTGGGCATCTGGTTCATAGTCTGGTTCATTCTGAATGAATAAATTAATGTTTGTGGTGAAAACTTTGCTTTAATATTTGGTCCATGTGGCCCATTCAGGCAGATATGTACTTCCTTTTAGCTACACATGCACTACGCATGATGATATTACTGTCATGTTTAGGGGCATGCACATGAAGAGTGATGGAACAATGATGGTGTAAATAGACCAGTATATAAGGAAGTATTTTCATGGTGTTAGCTTGCTGTCTGAGTAGGTCCCTCTCTGGACTTCTTTTCTCAGCACATCCCACAGATGCTCGATTAGATTGAGATCTAAAGAATCTGGAGGCCGTTTGTTGTGTTCCTCAAACCATTTTTGTAGTGTAGCAGGGTGCATCCGGCTGAAAGAGGGCACTGCCATCAGGGAATACTGTTTCCATGAAGAGATGTACTTAATCAGATGCAATAACCATCATCAGTCAGCCAGGTTATCGAATGTTAACACTGTGAATGCTGTGAATTTGTGCCACCTGGTGGGCCAAGTGCACGGTAGCATTAAACACTGTAAGGTGCCAGCATATCAAGATATTTACTTTACCTTTCATGAAGTTATGGCTGCAAATAAAATACAATTGATGACTGTGCAAATTCTATGATATTACAGCTGATTTTTGCCCAGACTTCACCATCACAACACCAACTGAGAGTGGATTTTCTGAGCCGCTGTGGAGTCCCGAGACCTCTCTAGCGCAGATGTAGATTCATGCATCACTCCATGGAGATGCCAGAACTTATTAACTCACGTTGACAGCATGCAAAATCTATTGACAGTCCTGCCAATATTATTGTTTCCTGCACGACTGGACCTATTGACTCTGCAGCTAAGTGAGGGGTGTTGTCTGGCTGACCGGGTGGGTAGATGTTGCTTGGCATCACTTGCCTGGTAATTAAATGCCAACATGGCACTGTTGTTCAATATGCCCCCCATTCCTCACTCAGAGCTGACAGAAGGCCCACAGCTCTGCACTAATGGCTGGTGTCCATGCTCAATGCCGTGAAAAGTTGTTGCCGCTCACACACAGAACAGTCAATAACTACAATACATGGTCAGGATTTGCACACATTAACAAACAACTAATTACACTGGGAAAGGGCAAGTAACACATTGAGTTGTGAGATATGACCTGAATCACCAGAATTTGTCTTCTAGAAAACAAGCATAACCGGTGGGATGGACATTAAATCTCAATAAATCAGGTACGGCAAATCTACCTGTTGCTGAGCAACAGAGAGATGTAATAATCAGTGATACGGGGATTTTTCAGAAGTGCAAAATATAGTCAGGTTCACTAACGCACCAATCAGAATGCTTGGATTAAAACACTGATAATGAATGAATCTGAATGCTGGTCTTGGAAGCATCCACGGTTGTCTGTGTTTGCCGTATTGATAGGATTCCAGAGTGGGGAAGCTGTCAGAGTGAGAGCTGTCAGTCATCACTTTCACTCCACCTACTTTCCACATTACAGTTTGTCTTTTGGGTGGCAGAAATTAAAATGGCTGAACACAGATAACTAGCAAGCAGCACCTTGTGGTTTGTATCTGTTTATTTTAGTAAAATTCAAATTTGATGTCCTGTTAGTCAATGCTTTATATCTTAAAATCTAAACATTTTTATCTGATATGATTAAATCATCCAGCAGTTCCTAACATTTGTTCCCATAAATACAGTATTGAGAGGGAATGATATTTCAAGGTGTGTCCCAATTCCATCAGTATATCACAATTGTGTGATGAGTTATCATCACAAAATTTGTATTTCACTTTAATTTCATTCCACTTCATCTCAAAAAGTCGAAGTTGAAGTATCTAAGCGCTGTTGAAGCGCTTAGGCTGCCAGGCTCTGGTGTGACAGCTGAGGTCAGTCACCTCCTGCTGATCCTCTCCAAGCTGCTGAGTCACAGTCACACTTCTCCTCCGCAGCCAAATGACCAGTTATTGGATTCCACCAGCCACACGGCAGAGCTGAACGTCCACCGAAAGTTCACAAACTGGCATCAACACCCTCCAACAGGTCCTGGGGGGGCTACAGGACTGGCAGATGTTCGTTCATTTCATATATGCCTCCGTAAGCAGTCTGGGTCTGAGAGAAAGGCAGAGAGGGTAATAAGACACCTTCCCATGAGGCATTGTGAACGTGTCGGCGGCGGCACTCTGCGCGTGGGATGCCATTAAATACAGTCGCTTGAGGCTGAGTCTGAATGGAGAAGCCTTTTTGCCCGTGGCACATCGTGTCCGATTCTCCGTGATTGAATGGGCCGTGGCAAAGGTCCTGTGAATTCAGTCAGCGTGGGGGCGCTTCACATAGATCTGTGTTCAGCTGAGGACGCGCGGCACGATTTTTCTGGTGGCATTGATAATAAATGTCACCGAGTCACGTTGCACATCCCCGAGCCTCTCCGCTTTACCTACGGAGGCTCTCTGAGCAGCAGGTGAACTGGAGAGTGAGATCCAGCAGTTCAAACCCACCTTCGCGCCAAGGTCGGATGGTACGAATGCAAATGCAAACAGCTTATGAGAACACAAGTGAGAGTGATTATGGTGAACTGACGAAGCTCGACTGCTTAGTTTCTTTTCTGATGTTAACGCTGCACCATCACCCACCCTTAGACTGAATTCAAAGCTTTATTTATTGTGCCTGCTTACCATTCTGCTTGACAATTGAACTTTCTTTTTTCACTGAGGGGTTTAATGTGATGTTCACTAATGTTTTCAAAGCCGCTGGTCTGGATTGAGGAAGACTTCCAGCCATTTCCCGCTTAAGTGCTCGGCGTGTGTTGAGAAGGAGTAATTGTTGTTTCCCCAAACACGCCTTTAGACGTGAAGCGCAAAGTGCTGGCATTTCAAAGTGCCCATTATCCTGACTGGGAGTGTGCATGTGTATGCATGGGCTTCTGGACGTGAAGCTGATCAGAGCCAAGTTTGTCATTAACGGTACACTTGCAAGAGAAGCCAGATGGTTAGAGGGTGGCACAGGAGAAGCGGGAGACAGACTGAGGGCCAAAAACAGAGAGAAAGTGTTTTTTTTTCATGACGTTTACCCCCCCCCCCCCCCCCCCCCCCCCCCCCCCCCCCACTTCTCTTCCACTCCAAATATGACTCCTCTGCTATGCGCACAACTCATCTAAACTCATCCTATAAGGGAAATGACATGCCGGAGCAGGGCAGGAGGTGCTGGCTTAAAGGTGATTGCCTGGATCGGTTTCACTCCTCATACCGCTCGGATGGATTCCCATGGCTCTCATCTGAACCTGATGCCCAGACAACACATTCAGACACTTTCCACAGACACTTGCACCCCAGTCACCTTCAACTGCGCAAAACATTCTCAGACCATCTCAAGGCCAAGATTTAATCAATCCATTACCAAGAGCTGGTATTTAAGGCCATGATCATATCTGGATGTGAAGAAATACAAGAAGCCAGGGGTTGGGTTGAACTGATTGATGCTGGACATGTAAATGCAGAGGACAAGGAAACAGCGTAATCAACAGTAGCAAAGGTCAATGTGCTTAAACATGAGCTCCGTCCCCAGGTAAGTGCTGTGTCCCCGGTGGGGCTGCTTTTGAAGATTGAATGCAGCCCCCGAAGGATCCAGTCCCCGAACTGAGACATACTTATAACTGAAACCCAGAACGTGACAAGAGGAACCGTCCAACCATCCAAAGTCCATCATCGGAGATGGCGGCCTCTAATCCTGAGTTGCTCATTTCTGATAGCTCTGGATTAGCCTGTTACGTAACAGACAGAATTTGGCATAGAGAGAATTATGGGCTGCTCGGGTGGGGTCTTGAAGAGAAGCTGCACGAGATGCTAGTCTGCAGCGAGGGCTCTTAACACGTGTGAGCCTCTGATCGGGGGCGGTTGTGCTGACTTGCATCTGAGCGCCGAGGGTTTCATTACTCATGTGTGCTGGAACTTCAGCAGTTACATAAGACGCCCTGCCCACCAATAAGGCCCATTTCGTAATGAGAGTTCACCACGGCCCAGTGTCCAGTGGGGTGTGATGCATCTGCCTTCAGGTTTAAATCACAAGCACATAAGAAATAGAAATCTATTTTAAAAAAGAACTAGAAATCTATAGAAAGTGCAGACGGGAGGTGAGCGGTGTGTTTCGCTTGCTGACTGTGCAGCATTTCCATTATGTAACGTAAACCCTGTTCTGTGATTTGTTGCAGTGCTCCTATTCATTCTATTATGCATTGTTAAGGCTGGCAGGACTAGATTGTTATTTAATTTTCCAAACTCTGTGAATAACACTTTATGTAGTTACAATGAACACTGTGAACTCTTCATTTTAAAGAAAAGAAAGTGAAGTGATTGTCACATGTGATACACAGCAGCACAGCACACGGTGCACACAGTGAAATTTGTCCTCTGCATTTAACCCATCACCCTGAGTGAGCAGTGGGCAGCCATGACAGGCGCAGTGTGTGGGATGGTGCTTTGCTCAGTGGCACCTCAGTGGCACCTTGGCGGGTCGGGATTTGAAACCTTCTGATTACGGGGCCGCTTCCTTAACCGCTAGGCCACCACTGCCCGCCATTTCCCCTTGCTTAAGAAAGTTAGGTAGTCCCACAACATTCCGGAGACCTCTCTAGATGCCTCCAGATATCTGAGTCAGGGCCGTTTTTATTCTGAACATCGATGAGCATTAACACAACAAAGCGCACAATCTGTCGCTCTAAACAGGAACGGCAGACGGGTGGAGATTCAGAACCACGGACAGCTCCTTCACTCTGACCCGGCGCTTCATAGGCTGCGTGCTTGGCATTTCTTCAACTTGCTCAGTACAGTTCTCAGTTAAAAAAAGAGAGTCTCCGCGGGTCCCTGGTGAGTCGGCAGGGGGTGCAGGGATAGCGGGGACAGCGGGGACATGACTGAGGCAGCAGCAAGGGGGAAATCGATAAGCAGACCAGGCCGGGCGCATCCTGGCTCCGCTCCCCTCTGCTTATTGGCTGCTCATTCCTGAATAACCTGCCAGAGATCAATAAACGATAGGATCCAGTGTGACCTGCCTCCACCCTCATCTTTCTGTATTTGTCCTTGCAGCGGACTATATGATTCATGTAGCTCAGCCCCTGGTCTCAGGTCACACGTTGATGACAGCAGGCACAACAAAGACAGAGCAGTTTCTTTTGCAAGTGACAAGATGTGAAGACATGACAGTTTATAGTTTTTTTTTTTTTTTTTTTTTACTATAGAGGTTTTAATTAATTCATTAATTAAAATAAGCCCTCAAAGCTATGTTTCAATCATTTTCATTAATGGTGTAAAATAAATGTTGTTTTATCGATGCGGTAAAAGCTTAGAAGTATAATAAAGATATTTTGGAGGCAGGTTTATAGTTTATTTAACTATATATTGATTTATTAATACATGTTTTGTACCCTAGGTACCCACAAAGACATAAAAATTGGAAGCTGTGTGTTTTAGCTCTGCTTTTTTGACATTTCCGGCAGCGGTTTTCGGTGACATAGTGCCCAAAGTGAGTGCGTCTCGTGCGAACTGTGTACTTCAGTCGACGTGCCGCTCACCAGTCAAGCTCCCACGCATCTCCCGCTGTCACGCTGCTGCTGTCTGCTCTGCCTGGGCTGCGAGTGACAGTCGTTCGCATCGCTGATGCGCCGAATCTGCACACGTTTTCCCAGCAGGCAGGAGCATCTGCTCCCCAGAAGGGGGGAAACACCAGCACACAAGAGCTGCAAAATCGCCCAGATTTTTCTCTGAATGAATATTTAATGCCGTATTCTAAATATTCAGACACAGCGGAATCAGAGAGGAACGACTGAGATTTTATGGTGGTGAGGATAACGACCAAATAGTTATTGATCATGTGACAGGTATAAATTATATAAATGACAGTGACAGACTCAAACCTTGATGGAATTTGTGTTAAAACTGCATAGTAACTGATAATTAAACTGCTAATTTAAAGTGATGATATTGATGATTAATCTTTTCATAATCATACTATAATATTCTATGAATATTGCCCAACCGTCTACCTTCAAATACTTACTGTCAGGATATATAAAGTATTGTGTATTTATTGTTTGTATCTAATCTTATTCAGTCAAGGCTTGAAAACAATAAGATGTTGAAATGTTCTTCTATTTATCTATAGAATAAATCATTGTCTATTATAGATATGATGTGTATAAAAATGAAATTATAACAGATATAGGAATAACCCGAGACAGTCTTGATGGCCTGTCTGAGCGCACCCAGGTGTGACCGCACTTCCTCTGCGTACCTCAGAGGATTGTGGGATGCATTATTCATCTGCCCATTACCCTTCTAATGCTGAGATTCGTCCTGTGAACAAATCGTCTCATCAAATATGAAGCGGAGGAATGTGTGTACAACATACTGCTGTGTGCGTGCGCCACAGCACCTTTATCTTCAGCTGATGCTGCACGTTGGACGTTCACCCGAACCCTAACCCTAGTAGCCTAGTGGGTAACACACTCACCTATGAACCACATGAGCACAAAGTCACAGGTGTCCCAGAGCAAGACACTTAACCATGAGTGTCTCCAGGGACACTGTCCCTGTAACTACTGATAAGTCGCTCTGGACAAGGACATCTTGTAAATGCCAGAAATGCGAATGAAGTGACAGGACTGAACGCTGTGGTGGATTTCATGTCATCGTAGTGATAATGGTTCTGTGGACTGTGCCAGTTTGTTTTTTTTCAAATCTCAAGGACAGAGTCATGGACATCACTCCTGCTCCTTTGAGGCTGGGCGCCCCTGGACAGGGCGGCTCTGCTGCAGAGCTGGAGCGAGATGAAAAGCATTTTGAAGCTGTGGCGGCTGATGAGCGCAGCCTTGAGAATAGGGAACGGAGCTGCTGGAGCTCCACTCGGAGTTAGGGGCGTCCTACACAAATGCATATGTTCACAAGGCATCTTCAGTAGTTTATGATGTGCGGACTTCATCCAATCTATAGGATGATGGTGCTCTTCTGCATGCCAGGAGAGGGGTGTGGCTGCGAGACAGTGCTTTAAAATGAACGTTTTGTTGATGCAACACTTCCATCTAGTGGTGTGTGGGAAACTCATGACAGATTAATGAGAACAACTGGGACTAAAGTTCTATTTATTTCATTTGCATGACCACTAGATGGCAAAGATTGAATTTTTCACAGTTTACTGCTCACAAATCAAGTCAAGTCCACCACATTCCTTGTGCTGCTCCTGTAGAAGAGAGGAACGGAAGAAAACGAACGATAGGAAGCAACCAGCAGGATAATGCTATACACAGCTCAGCCATTACTTCAGGTTTAAAAAAAATGATTCTTCCTTTCCTGGTTTGGTGATTTATGACACACGGGTATCCTGTATCAAAATATGATGCCAATTATAGCTGGGGCACTGAATGCAAACAAATCAAAATTTTATTTATTCTTCAGGGGCAAAGATCATATGATAGACAATTGTTCTGCAATACTCTGGTACTGTACTGGTCAGAGCCTATAGCTGGTAGTAGCCTAGTGGGTAACACACTCGCCTATGAACCAGAAGACCCGGGTTCAAATCCCACTTACTGCCATTGTGTCCCTGAGCAAGACACTTAACCCTAAGTTGCTCCAGGGAGACTGTCCCTGTAACTACTGCTTGTAAGTCACTCTGGATAAGGGCGTCTGATAAATGCCTTAAATGTAAATGTTAATATTGTACTGTCGAGAATTCGAAACCACGAGTGTAACTGGTGTCATGCAGGAGGCTATAGAAGGAAAACCACGCCCAACAGACCAGGTTGTTTATTCTTGTACAATGAATGTCTGTGAAGAGGGCGTGGTCAGCGTCTTATATGTTGGTGACATAGAAAGAGAGAGAGAGAAAGAACACATATATTGGTTAATGGTCGAGGGTCGTTGACCCCAAGGCCAGACTGATCGTCTTCAAGATCGCCAGTAACGTGGGTGGGTGCACGGGGTGCGCCGTGACAATTGTAATAAATTCAATATAAATAAATATATTCCAGGTTTTTCTTAAATGCATTCTGGTTATAAAACAGGCCAGTAGGTGGCAGTGTGGCTGGAGTTTATGACGACTGTTCTGACACCAGCTTTACAGAGTATTTATTTCTTCCCCAGTGGGGGAATAAGAGCTCAGATAGAGGAAGAAATGCCTTTTTGTACTCACGTAAGAACATGCAGCATGCTGAGGAGATTGATTTTTTTACAGGAAAACTGCCTAATTCCATTTTCTGTGAATCCCAATCATTAGAATAAAACCACTTTTAATCTTCAGCAGTAATCCCAGAGTGCGACACATTATTTTTTTTTGATAAATAAATGTGTTGCATGTCAGGAAAGTGCTGCTTCACAATGCAGTGCTGTTGTATTGTTTCGGAGAGGCGTTGCGTAACTGGGCCCATTTAGAGCTGAACCACAAGAAACGGCAGCGGCCTCAGCTGGGTGGGGGACCGGGGGTGGGGGACTGGGGCTGGGCGACAGTCAGCAGACCCCTACTCTCCCTTTCATGTCCAGCCTTGCTCGCTCGCCCTCATCCGCACTGTCTTTTTCAGGCAGAGCCAGGCCGGAGAAGAGCCACTTTTACCACTATTAAACATGACAAGACTTTACTTCTTCTGATATGGACCAGTTTTTGTTGCCTTTTAAATTGGTTGTTGGCTATGTGCACTCCAGCCTAATATAGGGTCATGCATCATAGTAGCAGTATCTGTTTAAATGACTTTATATGTATACAATAGCTGCAATACACAACATAATATAGTAAAGGTTGGCAGTTTACCAGATGGATCATATGTTTAATCCAAGTGTCATGTATTTCTTAGCCGTGGTGCACATTCTGCAAATTGGTTTTGTATTAGAACTAGAATTTGGATTAACACACTACTCCCATTAGAGTAAAATTGAATGTTCACACTGCAACAATATTGTGATTTTTAAACATGCAGTGTGTCACTCACGCCGGTGGATGATTATGAACATTTCCTGCCCACCGCCGTCACCCCAGCACCTATTCGTAGCGGCGCAGTGCTGCGCAGGGAGCTGATTGGAATGAGAAACAGACAGGGCTTTAAAACGTATTCCCCCCCTATTTTAAGCTTGCAAGGCATCTCACTACTTCAAAGGAACCTTTGCAATTGAAGCGCAAGTCAGAAAATCTCCAGCCGCAGTCCTCTTAACTGGGTCACGGAGTTCCAGCGCGGAGCTTTCATTCATGCAGGCATTCATATTTAAGATGTTTTTAGGAGATAAACGCTTCTTGTGGATTCAACTCTTCCTTCCCTTGTCATGCTGCTTACTCATTGAAAAAGAATCAGATTCCCTGATTTTTTACTCAAAAAAAATGTATTTTTTAATCATAGGATTTAATTTGACCTTATAACTGTATTGTTGTACTATTTTTCATGTTTAGTTTTTTTGTTGTCATTTCATTTTTGTCATTTTAATTTCTCTGATTTTATTTTATGTATTTTTTTGCAGTGTAAGAGATGAATTTCGTGTTTGTGGCTTGTGCGTGTACTGAATGAGACTGAGGATGGGACTGCAGTAGATTCGTTCAATAAACGTCCCAGAAAATCAGATCAGATACTCGCCACCCGAGGAGCAATGCAGTGATATGAAACTTTAATACTTTTCTCTAACACTCCTCTTGTGGAACGATGCTCTGGCAGATGTCAAGCGTTGCTGGTAGGCTGGGCCCGGAGCTGCAGGTCCTAATGACCAACATTTCTGTCTTCAGGAGAGACGCGGTGAACCAGGAAAATGAGCCTCATTTCCACTGATTGGACACAGTAGATTTAACTGCAATTTGTTGTCCTTTTTCTGCTCTTAACTTTCGGAATGTTCATAAAAATGCAACTGAAGTGCTAGTTTTAAACAGCATTTAGTATGTGTTTCCTGTAATACGCTTTAGTATCCTGTAATTTAAAAAGGTTCAGCAGGATTGTAAAAAGTCTTTTACAAAAGTTTCTCCAGTTGGATTTATTTAAGCAGTGAAAAAAGGTGTGGAAAATTTCAAGCATTAATACAGTTAAAGAGAAACAAGAACATGTTGTGAATTTCAAACCAATCGATATTTTGTCTGGCCCCCAATGGCAGGCGTTGCAGAGTCAGTTTTCTTTGCTCCTCAGCTGAAGTCTCAGTAAATCCCTCCTCAGACTTTGGCTGCTTCTTCTGTCCAATTGATCCTACGCACTGTAGGAATCTCGGACCTCTGAGGCATCCAGACAAACACTGTAAGTGTCCTGCAGATTCACTCTCCAGGCAGACTTTATTGATCCTGGGAGCATCCACGTAGCTTAATCATGTGCACAGGGATGGCAGAAAATGCACAAATACACACAATTCGCACAAGCTGATAGCCCTGTGTTGCTGTTTCTCCTGGA
This sequence comes from Denticeps clupeoides, assembly GCF_900700375.1. Classification (NCBI taxonomy): domain Eukaryota; kingdom Metazoa; phylum Chordata; class Actinopteri; order Clupeiformes; family Denticipitidae; genus Denticeps; species Denticeps clupeoides. Next base: position 13,625,072 of record NC_041725.1, read on the forward strand.
AAACCAACCCTAAACCTCACATTAATGATGTTATTCCAGGGTGAACAGCAGCCCGGAAGGAGAGATAAACTCTACTTTCGGTGCCAGATGCTCAGAGAGATCAGCTCAGGATTTCCTTAAAGAAGTGAAGTTTAAATACTGCCCAGCAGATGCGGGTGGCTTTCTGGGTCTGTCCTTAAGCCCCTGGAGGGTATTTCAGACATTATGGTGATTTTTTGACTGACTGTCCCTGAACTACAGTTTGTAAGTCACTCTATATAATGGCATCTGATAAATGTAAAAGTCTGGGGGCTTTCTGTTGTGTTCTTTTTTTTATTATTTATGCTGCTTATTCACACCTACTGCCCAGACAAGTAACCTTTAAGCAACATATTCTATTTGTGCATGTGATCTTCATTTGAGTTTTTTTTTTTATGTTGCAGGTGACGTGCCTTCAGGATTTCTTTGGTGATGACGACATCTTCATTGCATGCGGCCCAGAGAAGTTCCGTTACCAGGATGACTTCCTACTGGATGAAAGTGGTAAGAGTTGTGTGATACTTTAACAAACACAAATTTTCCCTCTAAAAACGCAAAATATAGCTATAATAATTAATATAATAATGGCATATTGCCCCAAACCTCTCTTTTTCAGGAATAATTAAAATACTCAAATACTCAGTACTTGCAAATGTTGCATCTACTGTTACTTAATTTTTACTCTTGACCTTGAACATTAGATGACACTTAAACACAGATAAACAGAACCACAATGTTTTGTAAGCATTGCTCAGAACAGAAAATTAATATTGTTCTGAATCAATAATTTCTGTTATTTTCTGTTAGCATATTGTATCTGCATAATTCTCTGAAAGGAAACATAATGTAGAAGAAGGGAAGTTATACGAATGATGCAGTGAAGGTTTCTGTGTGACACACACACTGACATCACACGCACCCACTAATGTTTTTTTTTACTTCAGCTTGAGCTGAAGTAAAATGGCATTAAATGGCTCAGTCACATCACAAAAACCCACCTCCCACCCTACTGTACCTGTACACAGGGGGGTTTTCCAAACCTCACACTCCGCACACAGATTCTACTACTGACCTTTTCACGTTTTCCAGCATAATTACATTTTTGGCTACAGTTTCTTTGGGTGTTACTGTGTAACTCACACATTCTGCTGAGGTCAGAATGTTTTGTCATAATGAACTCTACACACACTCTGCTATAAAGGTCACTTGGCCATGTATGACTAAAGTGTGACAAATTAGTCATAGAAGAGGCAAGGTTATTAATTCGCAAATGTACTGTACATTCTGGTTAATTTTGGTGCAGATTGGTTGATAAGGCTGCAAAGGAAATAAGCGAAAGGACTGATTTAAGAAATTCTTGAAGTCTTGAATAAAACAGTTGCATTTATTTGCATGTTTGATTTGATAGTAGACATGGTTCTGAGATGACAATAATGGAGATCATGTTTTTGATGTCCACTGATGGTATTATGAGGTTAGAAAATAAATCGTATGTGGAAGCGAGGAGACATGACCTGGCATTCACTGTTGCCAGATTATTAAGGATTATTAAGGTATTAAGGAGTCCAATTATTATTTAAATAATAAAGGCAGTGGGGGGGCAGTGGTGGCCTAGTGGTTAAGGAAGCGGCCCCGTAATCAGAAGGTTGCTGGTTCGAATCCCGATCTGCCAAGGTACCACTGAGGTGCCACTGAGCAAAGCACCGTCCCCACACACTGCTCCCCGGGCGCCTGTCATGGCTGCCCACTGCTAACTCAGGGTGATGGGTTAAATGCAGAGGACAAATTTCACTGTGTGCACTGTGTGCTGTGCTGCTGTGTATCACGTGTGACAATCACTTCACTTTCACTTTCACTTAAATAGTCTTGGCAATTAAACACTTATCAGGTAGTTTCAGAAGTTTTGTGTGTTTCGTCCAATAATTTGATGAGTTGATTGTTGGCTGAATCCTGGCAGTGTCTGGCAGCCCTACTTATATTTTTTTGCAAATGTGATGTATTGACAGGAAGGTGCATTACAGTTGTAAAGCATCAATTAGCACTTCCCATTTCTTAATTTGTTCACAAAAAGACACTAAGTTGGTTTTCTGAGTTTCAGAACTAATTAAACATTCTAGAAACGTCTCGTCAGTATCTGTTTGTTTGCGCAGAAACCTGGACACATGCTTGATGTGACAGTGAACATGCCCCAGACGTCTTTTATAAGAGAGAAATAAAAGAGAAATATGCGGTTTTTCTACACTCAACCATCAGCCGGCACAGGGCAGGAAAGGCACCCAGGCTGAGCTGGGCAAATATAAGTGTCTCTGAGAAAAAGAGCAGAAAAGTGGATATTGAATGGAAAGCTGGGTCCAGGGGGTCGCGACATTATTCTGAGAGAACGCCTGCGTCTCCTTCACGGTGAAACAGGGTGCTACTGACTCATTTCAGAGCCTCTCTTTATATTCTTCGTTCTTTGATCTAGCTGTTTCTGAAAGTCGGCGCAGTGTATATGTTTTGCTCCCTCTGCCTGTGTAATGGCGAGTGTGGAACACTGGGTCATGGAAAATCATGAAAGCGATTGATTCATGCAAAAAAAAACCAAAAATCCACACGCAAGCCATGAGCAGATTTCTGATGCGGCGACAGAATGCGCTTCAGGCCGGGTTCTTAACGTTCAGCTGGTCGGCAGTGTAGCAGCGGGGAGAGGGGACGGTATCAGAGCTGCCAAGCAGGGGAACGAGGGGAGTTCTGATAAAAAAAGTGACAGGCTGTCAGTCGTAGGAACAGGGCGCAAAGACGGCGAGATGAAGCGCGTCGCCAGGTTTTGGGACTGGATTATCGGGGGGTATCAAGACAAACGGAACAGACAAAGCCAGCGCTTCACTGCAGTCATCTGCGCCCTGTGTTCACTGTAGACTGAAATTCCTTTATCTCACACTCTCATTAGTACAGAGATGTTTTTTGTGTGTGAAACTAAGTTCAATGCCTAAATAAACAGCAGAACGTTCTTGGTTTTCAAATGTACAATGGTTCTATATTCTTCAGGCTGAACAAATGGATGCCATCTTTGCACACGCCCCCTGGCAACATCTGAATTATTTAATGATCGCTTTTTTACACATACAGCACTACAGAAGCTTTTATTATAGGCATCTTACGATGCAGAGTTGAGTAGAATCGAGGCTCAAAAAAGTTCTTTATTGCATGTGTGGCTTTTATGACACTTGTGGATTTTGTGCATGTCTTTTAAAAAAAATTGACTTAAGAGATACGGTGCTGCATGCCGTATGTGTGTCTATATAGATTCATATATGTAATGATGTACAGAACCTTCCTGTTTGAGACATGAGTCAATATTTCAATCCACTCCTACTGTAATATAATGTGGTTATTGGAAAATGATATAAGCTTTGGCAGAAATATGCACACTCATAGAGAAAATTCAAATATTAGCCTTCAGCCTGGGTCTGGACAAAATAAAATGTGTGTTTGTTATGAGGCTGGGCTCTGATTCACCGGTGGATTCATCTGCCTTTAATTTGCGCTCCACTGAATCCATTACTCATCTGAGGTGAGGACCTCTCTGCAGCTCTGAAATGCAGTGTAGCGGGTGCCTGGCTCCTTATTATGCAAGCACTTGGTTCTGCGGCCCTGAATTCCCTCATTAGGGCTAATTAAATCCTGCTCCCTCAAAAGGAGCCTGTCTCGGAGCAGAGCCGTGGGTTCGCGCCTGCATCCAGCCAATCACGGTGGCGATCTGGCCCACCTCTGATCCCCACCTTTTTCAAATGCATCAGAGTAGTCTGGCGAGTCTGCTTCACTTCGCTGCGTCACTTTGACAGCGGGTTCTGCGCATAAGCGCCACTGTGATTAAAAGTCGTGGTGGAACCGGTCCCAGTATGGCCCCTGATGAAGGTTTTGCTCTTAAGCAGCTAAATGCCCCTCAGTTCGCCCCTGGAGGAGGAACTGTGGGCCCAGCAGTATATTGTAATGTATTTTTTATTTTGGGAAAATTGCAAAATAATGAGCCAAATAAAGTCTGACAACACAAGGGGTCTTCAGATTGGCCCTGCAGGGGCACTGCTTTCAGAAGGCAACATGCTGACACACATTAAGACAACTGGAAGAATCTTTAATGTGAGTTTAAATGACCGTTTGGGTTGTTAATGATGTCCTCGGGGGGTCCAGTTGAGAGTTTCAAACATTTCCGTGTTGTGTTGCTCTATGTCTCCCACACAGAGTGCAGGGTGGTGAAGTCCACCTCTTACGGCCGGATCTCTTCTCTTCAGGGACGCTCTTCTCCCAGGGGTGGCGGTCCCTCAAGAAGGAGCAAGTCTCCTGTCTCAACCAGCTCAGGTAAGGGTCAAAGTATGCTTGTGTATGCAATGCCTCGCTGATTGCTGAAGCTCTGGGGAAATGCTGGGAGGAGCACAAAATGCAAAGTGATTGGTTCAGTCCTGGTCTCGTGTCTTTGGCGGGGTCCTTTCACACATTATGTACCATCAAAATGTGATCTGTTCTTCATTCACACAGTATTTTATCCCTTAAAGTGCAGGAAACATGGTTCTGTGCCAGTAACAGTGTCTCTCTGTGAACATTTTGTCCCATGTGAATAATGGGGGGCTTCATACATCATACTGAGATCTGTTTTAGTCGCTGTTGATGGTTTAGCTGAGACAACTGTCACCCCCTTTTCAGCCTCCTAAATGGTCACACTCAGCTTTGTATGACCAAACAGGATTCTGGGTCCAGCGGCGGGTGATGGAGTGGTGGTTTTCTCCTGTCTCCCTGTCAGCATGAATATACAGAGTTGAACGGTGCATGTGTGAACGTATTCCCCAGAATAACTGAACAAGTTCATTAAAACATCCCCCCAAAAATTACATTCACATTTACCAGATGCCCTTATCCAAAGCGCCTTACAATCAGGGACAAAATGGTAGTAAGTGGGGTTTAAACCTGTGGTGGTCTGGTTCATAGCACTGGTTCATGTGGAAGGAGAACAAAATTAAACAGTCATAAAACACAAATGAAGTATACACCCAGAAAAAGGGCGCAGCCAGTGGCTAAACCACAACTGCCCCATGCAACCTGTGGCAAGAAAGCAAATAATAAAAAGAGCGCCGAAACACAGAAACGGGGCTCGTTCGTTGGTGCACTCTGAAAACAGGAAGAGTTACAAACAGAGTTGAAAAAGTTGTACGGAACATACGGTCTGTTCCGACGCAAAATCCGAAAGAGTTCCAAATCCAAAAAGGTTGTCCCGCGTTGCTCGTCTGGCCTCGCCCTATTCATGTACAACTGCTTAACAAGGACATACCATGAAACAAACCAGAGGGTCACCACAACCACCACCACCGTTACAACTACAGCTATAGGGATCTTCAAATGGACCAGTAGCATCATTATGGACACGTAATCTAGACCATGACACTGACTACATCCTGGACTCCTCCAACCCTAAAACTGTAGGACTTATTATTATATCATCCCCAACCCTGCACTGACACCATTTGCAGGCTCACTCTACCCTGGAAGGGGGTCCCTCTCTGTATCAATCCTTCCCAATGTTTCTTCCTTTCTTTTTTTCTCTCTCCTAGAGTTTTTTTTGTGTGGAGTTTTTCCTTGTGTGCAGAAGGGTCAAGTGTGGAGGGTGTCAACTGTAGGGCCTGTCAAAGCCCATTGAGACATACTGTATGTGATTTTGGGCTATATAAGAAATAAATGTTGTTGTTGTTGTTGATGTATTCACTCTGTGTCCCGCTGCTCATCCGGAGATGATAACCTTCACATATGATCTGAAATGCCACTGCTTACTCACGTGTCTTTTCCCGGGAATGGAGCTGCTGGAATCTCCTCTTTTCTCTCTTCAATGTGAACCAGCACCTTTTCCACTCTTCTTCTCTCTTATCCCAACATCAAACTTTTTCCTGTCCAGTTTCACAGGCAAAACACTTCACCCAGTTCTCACTGGTCCAGTCACAAACATGCAACCCACCCATTTACAAACAGCAATGTGACTGGTTTCCATAAGGTCACAGTTAACCCTACAGCAATCTGGGAAATGCAATCTAAAGCTAAGAAACCGAACACAAGTGCTACGGCATTTTCACAGGTCCTATTCGTTGTGCCCCACCCCCCAAGAAAGTTCCGCAGCCAGCAGCAGGGGTACTAGACCAGGGGTATGGCATCCATGTTTTCATAAAGTTCATCTTATCGCTAAACTGTGCAGTTGAAGACTGGGTAAAGGAAAAATCCTTTCTATAAAAGCTAGATAGCATTGCCATCACTGGTTCACTCACCACACATGCATTTCAACCGAGTTATTACAACTGTATAACAACTCAAATGGCTGCCTTATTCTTGTTGTATTGCTTCGAATCCCTGCAAGTCAGTCAGTGTTAATTCTATTACCCTCCATAAGGCTGAAATCTGTGCGAGACAGCACGACACTGACGAGACATTCGCCGGCTGTCTGGTTCGGGGGAGGTATGGTGGGTTCATCAGCTCGTGAGTCAGGCCAGACCAAAACCAGGAACATTCCCCCCTGGAACATCCCAGCCCTGATGCTCTGTGCACTCAAGATTGTCTGTGACTCAAACAGTGGGCAGTAAAATCACAACCCAATTTCATGCGCCACACTAAAAAATATGGCTGTGTTTAGGGGTGATTTTCACTCGGCACCGAGGGCTTATGCTCTGTAGTCACACTCAGGGAAGGGTACCGAGACACTTCTGAATCAGTGTTACACGGCTTAAAAACACAATGTGTTCCCGCCCTTTTATACAACAGCTAGTTCCAACCTGGCATTTTGATTGGCTTAGAAATTGTGGTGTGAATGTGTGATGACCATAATTCTAAAAAAACAAAGTGAAAAGAAAAGTATAAGAGAGAAGAGACGTAATAAAAAAATCTAAACATATTCTCAGATGGATTTGTGTGAAAACAGTGCATTATACTATTTCACAGATTATTGTATGTACCAGGCACTCATAATCAGATTAGTGCCGATTCTATAGATGATATTTGATGGATGTTTAATATCAGCTGCACTGCTGTTTCATTCTTGAATTCGGAAGATCTGAGCTCTGAGGCTTGTCCGTCTTGAAGCGGCTCTGAAATGTCACTGCTGTCTTCTGGTGTCACAGGGTGGTGGGATATTTGCCACCCCCTCATGAGCCACACAGAAAATAAATGACAGAAACCAGAACAATTACTGGGTACAGGCTGTTCCAGACCGGCGCGACAGCTGTGTGTGTGTGTGTGTGTGTGTGTGTGTGTCACCCGCTGCTGCATTATGAACTGCCTCTCACTACCTGTTTACCACCTCGCCTGCTTGTTATGAGGAAGCTTTCTGAAGTGGTGCAGGAGAACAACATCACGCTCATTCCATGAAATGGCCGGAGAGGAGCAGGAAGCGAGAATCCGTCCACGCGTCCGTCTGTCTCCGGTGATTCACTGAAATTGTTTCTGGAGAAATGGCTCAGGCGGAGACAGGGAAAGTGAGTTCGAGAGCGAGGGCTACATTACGGTTGCTGTGGAAACACAGCGAGTGCGGAACAGCCAATGGGCCCCATGCACATGTAAGGCTCGCACTTCCTGCCGGCTGGCCTCCGGGAGCAGAGACAATGCCGTCAAAAAACTGGACAAACAAATCAGTGCTAATTGGATCCTTCTTTTCCTTGTAGAACCAAAGAGAACTCACCTAAACCAAAGCCCTCTGTTTTATTATGGAGACCGAGCCTCGCGTTGTGTTGCGTTCTGACTGCTTGTGTGCATCAGACGTGCACCGCTTCTTGTCTAATAAGAAACCCGTGTGGCAGGATGAGTAGCCCTGGTCGAGTTCACCGATCACCAGTCCTCAGCGGAGCCCAGAAGGTCCAGAATCCAGGCCAGACGAGCGTGCTCCCCTTTAGGTAATGGAGCTATTGAAATGCAGCGGTCAGCGGCAGGGCGTGGGCGGATGAGTGACACATCGTCGGCCTGCGCGTCGGGGGTCCGTATTAGTGCAGTCGGAGTCTGCGCACACACGGCCCACAGACCGGCCTTCTCTGTGCCGCTCGGTATTTTATTCCTATTAAAATGTTTTTTTTTTTATGAAATGCTTCAGACGTATGACAATGGAATGATCGGTCCCTTCAGGATTTTGTAACCTTTTCTTGGGATCCAGGTCTGTTTGCACAGCAACGTTTCAGAAAAAAATACACTTTTTGCAATGATTTTTTAGCTGTTTGTTTGTTGTGGTGAAATCAAATCCAAAACATTAAAATGAACAAAGCTGCTAACCTGCCCTCCGTAATTATTGCCACCCCTGTTTCAGTTTTACATTTACATTTACAGCATTTATCAGACGCCCTTATCCAGAGCGACTTACAATCAGTAGTTACAGGGACAGTCCCCCCTGGAGCAACTTAGGGTTAAGTGTCTTGCTCAGGGACACAATGGTAGTAAGAGGGACTTGAACTCGGGTCTTCTGGTTCATAGGCGAGTGTGTTACCCTTAGGCTACTACCACCCTGTTTATCAGTTTTGTTCTAACTGATATAAAAAAAGAGGAAACGCATTTATTCAGAGGGGAAAAAAATCCCACGTTGAGAAATAATTATTTAAACAATTCTTGTTTGCAACAATTATTAGCACCCCGGGTGATAATACTTTGTACAAGTCATTATCTTGCTGAAGGACCCAATGACGACCCATTTTCAGATTTCGGACAGAGGCCACCAGATTTTGCTTTAAAATGTCCTGGTATTTCCAAGCATTCATGATGCCATGCACCCTTAACAAGGTTCCCAGGGCCTCTGGAAGAGAAACAGGCCCACAGCATCGCCGATCCCCCCCCCATACTTCACAGTGGGCATGAGGTGCTTTTCTGCATACTCATCTTTTGTGCTCCGCCAGACCCACTTACAGTGTTTGTTGCCAAAAAGCTCTAACTTGGTCACACTGTCCCAGTTGAACTCCAGACATTTGCATTTATGATTGTGAGTGAGAAAAGTTTTTTTCTGTGCATGCCTCCCAAACAGCTTGTTGGCATGTAGATGGCACCGGATGGTTGTTTGGGAGACACTGTGACCCCGAGATGCTACCATTTGTTGCAACAGTGACCTTGGTAGCATCTTGACAGATCTTTTCATTTCTCTTACCCTCCTCCTCAATGTGCGCGGAGGCAAAATAAACTTGTGTCCTCGTCCAGGCTTGGTTAGCAGTTCCAGTTGTTTTAAACTTCTTAATGGTTCCTTGGACAGTAGATAATGGGCGGCTGCAGGCGAGTGACTATTTTCTTGTAGCCATCGCCTGACTTGTGAAGGTCGACACACATCTGCCTTTCTTGAATGGTGCGTTCCTTTGTCTTTCCCATGTTGAAGAATGGATTAGAGAGATGGCGTCACGTCATAGTTATACTCCAGGGAAACAGGTGATGAAATACGTTCCTAGATACTCTGGTACTGGCAACCAGTGTAGTAAAGCCAGACCTGGTGTAACGTGTTCACATTTTTTGTACCAGTCAAGTCGTCAATTTTTTTAGGGATATTAGCATGTTAGTAGCATGATACTGAATTTGATTTATTTCCCCTGAATATGTGATTTCCAAACTAAAACACAAACAACAGCTAAACTTTTTTCTTGACACCATCGAAACGAAATAATTTATGAAAATAGGAGAATTTTTGTTGTTTTCCACTGCGTGAGTGCTGCTTGAACTGTGAGTAGTAGTGAGTAGTGAGGTTGCGTCCTAGATAGCAAATCCCTGCAACAGTATTCAAGCAGCACAAGGTTTGCTTAAGCGAGAAAGTAGGCCAGGCAGCGATAAATAAAAAATAAAATGAAAGAGAGAAAAAGTAAGACTGCATTTTTGTCTGAAGTTGCTGTCAGCGCCGGGTAACGTCTTAAACACGCCTACTTAGAGTGTGGTCTGATCAAAAGCAAGGTGTAATTACACAGAGGAAAATGTGTCATGGTCAATTACATCAGTGTGGAGAAGATGTGAGATCCCACTGGCGATATGATTCTTCAGCCCCATCGCCAGTGCGCCTGTCACCGTGGGATTTTGCGCCGTTCCCCATTCACCCTGAGAAGCTTGAGCCCCCGAAAAGCAAAAAAATAAAAATAAAAATGCACAAGAAAGCATCAGCCCATTTGATCATATTCACCCACCCATGCTCTAAACACACAGATCCAGGTCAGTGGGGAAGCTGGAGTCTGGCCAAACAGATGCACACCAGGGCCAATTTGGTGTGACCAATCCATCTGACCTGATCGTGAGAGGGACCCACGCGAACTCGGCATAGAGCACACCTTGTACTAACAGAAATGAGGTCAAATTTCTTATCAAAAGTGTTTTAAAAATGGTAGTAACTTGTTTATTCACATTTGCACGCTTACATAAACATAATCCCCTAAATTGGAATTCATTTCACCAGCCATGTATTCCATTTTTTTTAGCAAAATCCAATTAAAATCTGTAATATATATCTCTATAAATCTTGCTTTCCAGTTTTTGCGGCGGTCCGCTATAATCCCGTTATATTGGTGCGTGATTAACAATTTATGTAAGAGTGAACTCACCTTGGAAGCAAATGAGGGCTCCTGTTACCCCGCGACTCCTCATTAAACTGTAACCCCCCCACAGCGCCGCTTTGATGCACCTCCAGCACAAGCTCTTGCCTCACAGGGCACTGCTGGACGGACCCATGTCTAGTCATTACACACACACTCCGTCTACGGTGGTGACCTGTCTACACACATAGACGGGAGTTCACAGAGGACGTCATCCCATCGGCAGCAGGTCCCATATATAAACCTTACAGAGATGGAGGGAGGCAGAAAACGAAGACCGGAAACAAAATGCATGTAGAATGTTGGCTCCACAAATGCTAACAATTCCAATATTTTGACAGGAGTGGTTCCCATTGGAACAGGGGGGTCCGGCAAGTTTCATGTTCCAGTAGTGGTGCTATGGAAATAGGACTCTGTCATGATCCGGACCGGCAGGGGTTACTCCGGATCCGGAGTCCGGACCGGAGTTTCATGTTCGTCCCGTGTAATGTTCCCTGATCGTGTTCACCTGGCGTCTATTTATATAATTGTATAAAACTATCCTGTTCGTGTCTGTTCGCCGTCGGGTCATTGTGCGTGTTCATGTTCCCCTGTCTTGTGAAGTCTGTATTAAACCCCTGTCCTGTGAAATCGTGCGAATGCGTCCTCCTTCACCGCCATGTCCAGCCCACCCGTGACAGACCCTTAAATGAGGAACTCAGTGCTTTCAAATCACACAATGAGAAGTGAAAATGTTTGTACTCCCCCTGGAGATTCTGGGATCCCCATCCATATGGGAAATCAGGACTTAATGCATGCCTGTATTCCACACCTCTTCCTAGATAAATGCCAAAGGTATGGAATAATGAAGGTATTAAAAAAAAAAGAACGATGACTATTACAGAGATGAAGTAGTTGGAATACATAAGTGAACAGACACGTGTCAGAATTCTTAAGATCGGTACATGCTAAATACATTCATATTTGTACGTAGGCCAAAGACAAAGGCTTAAAAATATAGACAGGCACCTGAATCAGATGCCCTTATCTTACAATCAGTAGTTTCAGGGACAGTCCCCCCTGGAGACACTCAGGTTAAATGTCTTGCTCAGGGACACAATGGTAGTAAGTGGGGTTTGAACCTGGGAACCTGTGGTCTTCTGGTCCAGAGGGGAGTGTGTTACACACTAGGCAACTAGCACCCTAGATCTGATCCTAGTCTTAAAATATAAGGGTTATAACAGGATTAGAATTAGTATTTGTAAGAAAATGTAGTATCCAGTATTGGGTCGCTAAATGTCATCTTTTGTTGAGAAGGTGATTTCTTTCAAAGGGACCTGAAGACCAGTAGATATTTGTTGAGCTGAGCTAGAAAGAACTTGATGTTTTTTACCTGCTCGAGTGTGACTTTGCCAGATGTGATTTGGGCCTTGAATAGAATGTCCTCTTACACAACGTTGCAGATCCCAAATGTCACAGAATAGGTGAGAATTTAACAGACTAGAATAATCACTGATCTGTTAGGACACACATGTGAAAAGACAGGAGGGGACATGATTCAGTTATCCCCACGCAGCAGTGCAGGAGGACTGCAGATCAGAGCTCATGTGCACCACAAAGGTCCCCAACACCCAGTAGCTCAGCAGACATCCTCTTCTTTTGTTGGGAAGAACCTCACTCGGAATATGATAACAGCGCTTTTATCAGTGCACCCAGACTCATTAGACATGCCTCATTGCTGGATTATTATTTTTTTTTTTTTGCAACTCATCAATTGTCTCTTTTTTCTCTTGGTTCCTGGAATGGCGTCACAGAGGCTCAAGCTGAAATGCCAGGAGAGAATACCCGTTTGAATCAAGGCAATATGTATATTTGCATACAAACAAATGTATTGCGTACAACTGACATAATAAGTACACACAGACAGAAGTGCTAGTTAACAGTATGTTTCTAGTGAAGTGAAAGTTATTGTGATACACTGCAGCACAGAACATGGTGACACAACAAAATGTGTCCTCTGCTGATTCAATGGGCTGTTAGAACATGTCCCTCACAGGTCCTGCTAAATTCTGATTATTGTATTATTAGACCTTTACTGATGAGTTCAAACTCTCAAGTGTGTCCAGACATTAAGGATTAAAATTAAGGACAGAATTTGGCCACCCAGTAGTGCATCTTACATTCTGAATGCATTGATGATAGAAACTGAAAACTTGTTTGATGGTCATCTTTTGGTAAGAGAGGTAGATTTTTTTTGGTTATGGACCAAATGGGGTAACAAATTGGGGTAACAAATATTTCCACAGAGTAGAGTTTGCCACACCCTGCCTCCCTGATTCATCTCAGGCCGCGGTAACAACACTGATCGCTTCTGAAAAGGGCAAAATGTGGCAAGAGTGTCTGAGTGTCGGGCTCGAAAATGGAAGAAGAGAACAGTGATGCACTTGGGCTCCGAGACCAAAATAAATGCAAATAGAGGCTGATGTGATGCATTATTTAGCCTCTCGCGGTTCCTCTCCAGCTTTTGGAAGTACAGAGTGTGGCCGTGCTGAAAGGGTCACCAAACTAGTGGTTTTAGCAAATAAATTCATAAAGATTTCATATGAATTCATATGTTGTTGGGAGAATAAGCTGACCAGCCCCTCCTCACATGTGTGGACTTTTTGGTGATCCACATAATTTGCATTTAAGACATTTGGCAGACTACATAATCCCCTGGTGTTTACATGAATGTATTGTCCACGTCCGGCCCATCGAAGCTGCATTACTCCCAGGCTTTTGTCCGGTAGTAACGATGACTCGTCCCCGTAATCCCCATACGGCCGTCTTAGCGCTTAATCGGCATCTTTGATGTAGCGTTAGCATGGCAGGCACCCCTCCCCCATGTGCCACGGCCCCACGTCACTCATACGCAGGAAGGCCGGCCGGCCAATGGGGGCGCGGGAGGCGCTTACTACTTACCGCCCACCTCTCCCAGGCAGCTCATTCATGGTTATCGAGCAGAGCAGAGGCAACATGAGTTCGGGGGCAGTGGTACTGTGTTCCAGCGTGCTGCAGAGCCTACACGGTGAGAGCGATGGCGAGAGAGAGAGAGATGGGGAAATAGGGTATTCATGAATCCGGTGCAGTTTTAATGCGTTGCTCCGCTTCAGTTTTCATCTTTGAGAGCTGAGCATGAATGAGGTTTTAAGATACCAGGTAAAGGGGGCTGTGGCTGGTTTGGAATTTTTGGTTGATTTCAAATATCTGTGTGTATTCGTAGACGTCATGCTTTTGACTCTTCGTTCAGGTTAATTCTCTTTGACACACGTTATCTGTGTCATGTACAATTATTCATAGCCCTTGTATCGTATGTTCTTACATTTGTGTTATGAGTAATAAAACCTTATTCCACTGTGTACATGTTACAGCTAATGGGACGGCGGGCAGCCAGCTGTCCACCCCGCGGTCAGGAAAGTCTCCCAGTCCCTCCCCGACCAGTCCAGCCAGCCTCAGGAGACGCCGGGTAAGAAAAGCACTTTTACTATAGTAGCGTGTGGTAACTGCATTTCATGTAATGTGCAGCGGACTTTGTTACATCCACCCAGCGATGGGTTTTGATAGACGGGGGGGGAGATATTTTTAACCTGAAAACCCTGCTGGGTGAAGCACATGTGGTGCGAAATCTGACGCAGAACTGCCCTCTCAAGGCGCTGCTCTGAAAAGCAACCGTATTCCTCTGGTGCGTTATATCACCGGGCTCATATGCAAGATTTAGCATGTCTTCACACTCCCTCCCTCACACACACACACACACACACGCACGCACACACTCAAAATGATTTTTCCGTTCCACCAGAAAGTAACCTAGCAACAAGATATCATTCTCCAGTGTTGGACTGCACCGCCTCTCTGTGCGGCCCCACGTCTGCTGCTGTCAGACAAGGAGCAGGCTGTTTATCCTAGCGCGCACACACACACACACACACACACACAGGTCTCATCTGGAATGCTCTGTTGATGTAGCTACACATGATGCAGCTCGGCAGGCCGCTGTTACATCGGGTCAGTCTGGTAATTAGGTCACCATCACAGTAGGGGCTGCTGACCCGAGCAGATATCTAATAATTCATAAATTACACCATAAGTCGCTCGCGTGCAGCGCCAGTCATATGACATTTTTTATCTCGCTTTAGCATTGTTAGCCTAGCTATTTTTATATAATGCTGCCAAATGGCACATGAATTGAATGAGTTGTGTGCAATGCACTCAGAATTCTTTAACAATTTATTGAATTTGAATCAACATATTGTAATATTACCCATCTGAATTTGACCTAATCTGAATGCACACGTTTCGCAGAACGATGAATTCAATGCTTAGTGTTGATTTTACTTTCTATACAATCTTAGACGTTCACATGCCAGGTTGGTCCTGTGCAGTGGTGCCGAGATTTTGAGGCTTTTGTCCTGGAGACCCACATTCATATTTTACCCTTCCACGGTTCCACTGCTCCTCGCCCAGAACGCAAATCCGGTTACTGTGCGGAGACTAAGCGGCAGATTTACATAAGCAGAGCTGCTTCTCGTGGAGTTTGTCCTCGAACATCCTCAAAGCCAGAGTCCCGAATCTCATCCCAGCTTCATAATGAAGTGGCAATCAATGGCTTTTGAAAGATCTAAGAGAAAATGTTATGTCTTATTCCATATTAAGGGCATGTGGATGGTAGACAGTTTTGCTTTTGGATAGTAAGGCTTCTGGGTTGGAATTTCTTAACGCTTTTAAACCAAAATAGTCGGTGCTGTGCAGTCTCCCTCTGAAATGAAAGGAAACTGCCATGATGTAAGCCCTGTTCACTTCACCGGCCTCTGCTATTTGCCGCCTCTAGCTGCTGTGATTGTATTATGTAATGAACTTGAACTTGACATTTGCGGTAAATTGACTAAATTCGTCCAATCCCACAACGTGGAGAAACTGATCAGCAGCCGATTACAACCGATGGCACCAGGCGACGAAAGGACTAGAACAGTGAATGGACCTGAACGTGTTGCCATAGTGACACTGTAGTCGGTGTTATTTGAGGTACATCAGCACCTGAGCGGCGATGGGTGGCGAGGATTCGGAAGCGGAGATTTGGGAACAGGATGTATCAGGGCATGCCCATATAAGGTAGCCGTGTCGGAGCAGGAAGCCGGAGTGAGTCTGACCCAGCCCGGTCTCTGCGTGCCACACGGCGATATTAGTACCTCTGCTTTAAAAGCGTTGCCATGGAAACTGCTGTTTTATTGCCCCTGAGTGATGAATGAAGCCGCGCATGATATTAAGAACACAAAGCGCACCCGGTGGCACAGTTCCTGGCACAGGAAATTGACCGTGGCCGGCGGAGGACTGATTCACTTTTAGGAAACTAAGCATTTCTTGTTTTTCTTTGTTTATTTCTCTCGAGCTTTATTATATATTTATATTTGTGACATTTTTATCTGCCGCGCCACCCGTGCGCCTTTGCAATCACAGCCGTGTCGCTGAGAATTTAATTTGCCTTTGGTGGATGTTGTGGAAAGGTCAGAGCCGTCGTCTCCAGTGAATAATCCGGCCATTTCCGATTCTCTCTCGGCCTCTTCGGTAGGGATCTCAGCACAGCAGCTCATCGCTGTCTCTGGCCTCCACCAAGGTGTGCAGCTCTATGGACGAAGGCGATGGGGCAGGAAGTGAAGGTATTTCAGTAGGAATGATTCAGCTCCCTCCATGTGAATAGACAACGTGCGTTCGGGCAGTAAGAGACAACTTTGACTCTTCTCGTAGCCGAGCTGGTGGACGAGAGCCCCCAGGTTCCCGCCGCCATAGCGGAGCGGTACAAGGTGGGCCGGACGATAGGTGATGGGAACTTCGCCGTGGTGCGGGAGTGTGTGGAGAGGTCCACCGGCAGAGAGTACGCTCTGAAGATTATCAACAAGAGCAAATGCAGAGGGAAGGTGAGAACTTCGGACAGGAAAAGATGAGGCCGCAGTGATTCGCTCCGAGTTTGACATTTCTTTCCTTGTCCTTTCAGGAGCACATGATCCAGAACGAGGTGTCCATTCTCAGAAGAGTGAAGCATCCGAACATCGTTCTTCTGATTGAAGAGATGGACACGTACAGTGAACTCTACCTCGTCATGGAACTGGTGAAGGTAACGACTGCAGCATTTCAATATTCATTTTATACACCAGTACACCGTTAAATTGTGAGGGACTAGTTAATGTAGAGAAGCTCATGTGCATGTTGTACTGCCCTTGTACTTCTTCAGGGTGGAGACCTTTTCGACGCCATCACCTCTTCCAACAAGTACACAGAGCGGGATGCCAGTGGCATGCTGTACAACCTGGCCAGTGCCATCAAATACCTGCACAGCCTCAACATCGTCCACCGGGACATCAAGCCTGAGAACCTGCTGGTGGGTGTTCCTCCTCCGTCGGCACACGCACGCGCAGCGGCCACGTGGCTGAGAGGCCGCTGCGTCCAGGCTGCTCTGTGTGGAGGAGAAAGTATTTTATAACAAAAGCCTGAGTGGGAGTTGAGATGAGAGAAACTTCTGGCATCAGCCACCTCACAGGGCAACACAGATCAGCTCAAGTGCCGCAAATAAAACATACCGCAGCCGCGTTATGGAGCGAGGGGGGTTTCTATATAAAGACGGTGGCTCCCTCTTCGCTCTAGAAGTGGGGTGTGCTTTCGTGGGGGGGGGGGGGTTAGAAGTGGGGAATATTTTCCAATCTTAACCACAAAACTATTGCACAAAAAACCCCCACAATGTTAGGATTAGTAGTAGTTTTTGTAGTATTGGTAATACCTGATGCAATTACTGCATGGCCTCTCTGCTTTATGTAAAATAAAATATGTAAAATATTATGATTATATTATTGTTATTATTAACAACAACAGCAATAATAATAAATCCATATTATTGAAACAAATAGCAACCGCAATATTTGAAGTAAAGAAATTCTGAAAGGGTAAAAGTACAGAATTAAAGTGTTTTCAAAGTGTGGTGTTTCATCGCGGCTTAATCACTCGACCCTGAAGCCTGTGCTAATTGCTTCATAATTACTATTTTCATTATTGACTTTGCACACACAGACCAGTGGGGTCTGATGTAAAAGGATAAATCTTTTAGCCTTGCTTCCGCTGGTTGCTGTTGCCTACGTCAGTAACCTCCAACATTTGGTGCATACGTAGCCCAGCCTTCCCCTCACTAGAGCCCCGGCGTGTGTGTGTCATCTGTTATTCAATATTTCATTATTATTTAATCATAGAACACACCGCACTTGTATCTGATACCAGATGAATATCAATGTTCGTCTTGTGTGTGTGTGTGTGTTTCTTTGTCTAATAGGTCTATGAGCATCAGGACGGTAGCAAGTCCCTCAAGCTGGGTGATTTTGGCCTGGCTACGGTCGTGGACGGACCACTTTACACTGTGTGTGGGACCCCTACATATGTAGCACCGGAGATCATTGCGGAGACTGGGTGAGTCAGAGCTCCTGATGCTTTGTCTCTCTTGGGCACTTATGTAACTCGTACGCAGTTGAATGAATATGTTCTTGGCACTCGATGATGGAGGAACGAGAGGAACATTTGGCCCAGTGTCGGGGTGCTTTTTCAGTGATGTTTCACTTGTCCTCAGGTACGGCCTAAAGGTAGACATCTGGGCAGCGGGAGTTATTACCTACATTCTTCTGTGTGGATTCCCTCCATTCCGTGGGTACGCAGGTGTCTTTTCTTTTACATTTATTTTAAACTAAATACGATTTTTTAAATGATACCGAGTTGTAGGCGGCACAGAACCACCATCTGTAATCTTACTCACCCTCTTGTGGCTGAGTAGTGCAACAACGTGTTACACAACACTTGCATTATTATGCATCAGTTCAAGCCTGCTAATGTCTTCACAATGAACATCCTGTCCCCAGGAGCACAGATGACCAGGAAGCCCTCTTCGACCAGATTCTGATGGGACAGCTGGAGTTTCCTCTGCCATACTGGGATAATGTGTCAGACACAGCTAAGGTGCTTAAGATAAGATGATCCTTTATTAGTCCCATAAGTGGGAATTTTCTATTGTCATGGCAAAAAGTGAATATTAGAAGATAAAAGCAGCAAAAATTATTTAAAGCTCTACCAAAAGTACGGTATAAAAAGTATATTATACAAACAATCTGAAAATATAAGTATGGGTGGGTGTATTAAAAAATATAAATGTATATCTGAATATGTAAACGTAGATAAATAAAAACACTGTATGTGTGAACACATAGACCATGTATTTTTTCTGAGGTGTATTGATGTGTGTGCTTGTTAGTTTATGTATTTGTATTCAGCAGCAATGTTTATGTGAATATTAAGTGTCAAAATGTGTTTATTTGTAAGACCACTTATTCTCTTCATAGGAGCTGATCAGCTGTATGCTGCAGGTTGAGGTGGACCAGAGGTTCACGGCTCTGCAGGTCCTTGACCATCCGTGGGTCAATGTGAGTGCAATTTCCTGATACTTACATATACTTATAGAAATGCTGCACAACCTTCTTAAGTTGTTCCAGTCAAGGTGGAACGACTACTGTGGGAACGGTGCGGGCGACCTCTAGATGACCTCTTGGCTTTTCTTGTGTTTTTTCAGGATGACGGCATGTCAGAAAATGAGCACCAGTTGTCGGTAGCCGGGAAGATCAAGAAGCACTTCCACACCGGCCCAAAGATGGACTGCACTACGGCCGGAGTGTCCGTTATAACAGTAAGGATAACGTTCCACATGCTCCATGCTCCTCTAGCCTGGCTAATTACTTATAATCAGGGGTCTGAAGTACCGTGCAGATAGCAAGCGCCCGGGGTCTGAAGTATCATGCAGATTGCCATAATATAGGCCAAACCTGTTGTTATGACTTATTTACTAAGACTGCACTAAAAAAAAAGCACATTTGTATTTGTTCAAAATTAAAAAGAAGATTACTATGTAAAGCTGTTCTTGGGCCATCGATTAAACCGCCACAAGTCCATTTTCTCTCTTCCTCAATCCGCCTCAGTCACATCCAGCAGCCTCGTCCGCCATTACAACCTCCCCTCATATAAAAGGCCATGCTCCCGCCGCCAAGGTCTTCCTCTCTCTCTGCCTCCTCTCTCTCTGGCTCTTCAGCCCTTCCATAGTGACTGTCAGTACCGTTGTCAGGGACGCTTAACCAGTAAATGCCTTGCATGTATTTTCACTTCCTTTACAAAAGGAAATACAGGCACGTCAGTCAACCAAACATTGTCTCATCTGCAGCATCAGTAATTAAAATTACTCATGACAGATTTCACCGTCATTATTTATTTAGCGAGAAATATGCCAACATGCAGAAATGATGCAGTGGTGGTGGGGAGATTAGAGCGCCACCAAATGCCTAGTGGGTAACACACTTGCCTATGAACCAGAAGATCCAGGTTTCAAACCCCACCTACTACCATTGTGTCCCTGAGAAAGACACAAATTAATCAGTATGGCAACAGGAATTATGATGACCTCTATAAAAGCAGAACTTGTGGTCTGGGGCAGTCTGGGCATTAATGCTGAGCATTAAAAAAGAGAGCAGTGCCTTGGTAGCCTCCATCATCCAGTCACCGAGTTTATACCGACAAATATGAGGTCATCGGTCTGACATCTAAAGATCGGATCAGAACATCTATCTGTTATGGAACAATCCATCAATAAAAAGGAAGGAATTAATGTTGCCAAGAAAAGTCCCAACATCAAATCAGCCTTTTGTGGGATTTTAAGTGGTTTGCACAAACAATTATCCTCAAACATCAATGGCTTGAAGCAGTGTTCCAGGGTTCCAGGGATCAATGATTTCAAAGCAAATCAAATTTTGATTTACGTAGAGTTCTTTTGTTACGTTAACAAAATTACTTTTAGCTTAGACTGGTTTTGCTTCCACTGGATTGTATAGAAAATCTGCATACAAATTTCTACATTTTGGCTTATTTAAGTTTGCATTACATTACATTTAGCTTATGTTGTTCGTAGTGGAGATTTGGCTAATTTAAGGACAAATAATTCTAGCATTCTCCATCATAACTGAAACATGTCGGATACCTTGATTAGCCTGATGCTGCACCTACATTTACATTTTTCCTTCATTTATTTATTCATAACATAAACCTGATAATACTCATCATACTGAAATCAAGCGTGCAGAGAGGAAAATTGCTAGTTCTTGTTTAAAATATTTTTTTGCCATTTTTCGTGTACTTGGTTAGCTTAGCACAAAGCTAAAACTGACCCCACCCCTCGTTACTTCAGTTCTTGGTCAAATATCATGACTTTTGAACACAGCTTAAAGAGGTTTTGTTAATGGAGGAGCTGTTTTATTCTTTTTTTTTTATTTTATTGCAACGATTCCCACCCGGCGTAATAAAATACTGCAGCGTCACTGCTAATCTGTTGCTAATTCTGATGAATTGAATACACGAGAAAAGAGTGTGAGTGTGTGTGAGCGTGTGAAGGTGACCCACTGAGTGTGTTGCACCCCCGTTTCTCTCTGTTCAGCCAGACGACGGGTTTACCATCAAGCGGTCAGGGTCTCTGGACTACTACCAGCACCCAGGGATGTATTGGATAAGGTATGCCACGGTGTAGCCGCAAACCCCTGCAGTGTTTCCATGGCAACGTGCTGGCAGTCACCATCCCTACCCCACCACCACGAGGGACAAGTCATCACTCCAGACCCCCTACCCCTCCACCTAAACCCCCCTTCACACACACAGTTCATGCTATGCGGTCTGCACTTTATTTTGTAGCAGCGCTCGCTGTGGCGACACCCATTCCATCACTCTGTGTCTCTGCCGGCTTCCTCCATCTCACTCACCCCCTCCCCGTCTCCGAGGGACCTGGACCTGTCTCGTGGCCCTTGCATTTTTTTGATTTTCTGAGCACAGATGTACTGTGATTTGCTCCAATGCAATGCATACCCCCTCTGCATAAAACACAGGGTATGTGTTACATGTGGTAGGAATGTATGCATTCTATGTGTGTGTGTGTGTGTGTTTGCGCTCCAGAGGGTCAGTGTTGTGCTCAGTTGTGTTCTATTACTCACTGCTTGCTGGGGAGTCTGTGTTCCTTTCACAGTTGTGTTGTTTGTTGTATCGGGCTGAACACTGTGGTTCATGATGCTTTGATGATGCACAAAGCACCAAAACAGTGCAATGCAAATTTTTAAAACCATAACTGCATGCCCTCCATCTTGGATTCAGACAGGGCTGCTTTGATTAGTTACATAAAGGTTCAACTGCAAATTGTGCCCCAGTCCTGGAGGGTCTCACCTGGAGACCACACATTCTACACAGTGGACTCATTAGAAGATGAATATGATTTGAGAATTGAGGTGAAACCTCCATGCCTGGAGTTTGAGAGATACAGGCAAATAGAAAGTCCCATCTTTCCCATGGTGACCACCGATGCATGTTTTTGTCTTGCAGACCACCGCTCTTGATAAGGAGAGGCAGGTTCTCAGACGAAGACGCCACCAGGATGTGAGGCCCATGATCGCATCCCCCCAGCGACTCCCCCAAAGCAGCAGCAGCAGCAACAGCCGCAGTCTCTCCCCAGCCCGACTCGCCCGTTCCGGCCCCAACCTCTCACCCGCCGAATTCACCTCCGAGTCCGAGGACTACTCTCCCAGCTCCGCCGAGACGGTCCGCTCCCCAAACTCCCCCTTCTAATACCCCCCATCAGCCACACCCCCACACCCATCCCACTGGATCGAAGGGAAAGAAGACCAGAATTGCAAAACAAAAATGATGAAAGACAAGCACTTAAATCTGACATGCAGAAGCCCATAATTGCTTAAAGAATCGCTTAGTCTTTATATTATGTCTGCCACACGGTGGTTAGAAAACATGCACACACACTCACATGCACACACACACACACACACACACACACACACACACACACACACACACACACACACACACATTCTATCGAGACAAAAAAAAAAAAAAAAAAACAAGCCTTATTTTCTGAGACTGAAATGATGTTCCAGTCGTGATTCTTTGGACGATGTTGCCCTCTAGTGGCAGACGCGAGAACCTTCAGCAGATTTGCACCAGTCAGTAGAACTAGGGAGGGATTTGGCTCAGATGTCTTAGCTGACAGCTTTCAGGCAGGATTTGCACCTATGAATCAGCATCTTCCATTTAAGTATCAAAACCTCACAGGTCCAGAAATGGGCCTTTTAGGTACTTTTTTTGTATAAACATTCTACATTTGTAATAATTCAGGTTCTCTATTTATTTAAGATATTTATTTTATTTGCATTAACCGAAAAACAAGAAACATGATTTTTGTTTGTGTGTGGCCAATAGCAACACCTATGACACCTGAGAAGTACTGTATTACTTTTACTCTTTGGTTCTCTAGCGCCCATGTGGTTGTAGAACAGGATTTGAGGTTAAGCTTCTGTGGATTTTGGTGACGATGTGTAGAACACAGTAAACTATTTCCAGTGTGGTCTGAAAGCTACATAGAACTGCTGCTATTTACCTTTTCTTTTTTTTCACTGCAGATGTGGCAATATGCGTATGTGATGTTGGATTAAATAGAAAAAGGAAAAGAAAAAAAAAAAAAGGGTTCTGATATCTGTGAGTTTAATCAGCTTCTGTTAGATGTTTTGATGGACTTACAGAAGTGTAATGTCACACTTCACCTGGAAAAAAAAACCTTAATATCATATGACTGTAACAGATTATGATTGATTGTTGATTACTGAATGATTCCTTTGAAGCGAGACTATTTTTAGAAGAGGTACTTGACCTGTTCCGGAAAGTCACACATCTATGTTGATCCATTTTTGTTCATATTTTGCTGAAATTGTATGTACCTGACACTGACAGAGCACAAATGCAGGCCCCCATTGTTGTTCCCATTGCTGTAATGTCCTGTTCTCTACTGAGAACTGGCAAGTGCCACATGCAGGCCAGGGTGGGTCGATGCCAAACGACACCACTGAACTCTACATGGTGCATGGAATAGGTTGCCAGTTCATGTCCTGTCAGCATTTTGCCTTCTTCGTTGCGTGTGATGGAGGACAGAACACCACATCACTACCGGAAGCTCTTTTTATAACTACTGTCTACTGAATGTGCTAATTATTTGCTATGAGCCTTTCCTACCAGTTCTTCTGCAATATTGTATTTATCACCACTGCTACTATCTGGCATATGTGATTATCTGCCAACAACAAAACAAAAGTGTTTTATGTTTGTCTTCAATTGAACGACTTTATACAACTCCTTCTCTATGGCTTTATTCATGTATTCCTGTGTGAACCTTGACCTTTTGCATTGGCGTACCGTATGGAGAAACAGCCGTCACGGCAGCTTGTACTGGGACGGTGCTGAGAGAGGACGAATGGGCCGGGACCCATGTTCACCGCTCGTTCCTTCCGCTGCTGAAACGGAGAACCAGCTTGTCCTACTCGGTTGTCCTGCTGTTTCTGTTAGTTCTCTTCTGTAGCCCACAAAGCATCTGTTACGAACAAACACAGCACAACTGGGAAAGGCTGGCGACGTGTGTAAAGAGACGTTGATGGTGTCATGAGCCCGAGGCAAATTCGAGGCCCTGGCTTCAAACTGGAGTTTCTTATTCAAGCACAAGGCAGCATGTACTGTAGTTCATGCGCTATATGGCATGTGTTGCTTCTTCCCTCTCATAACAACAAGTATTACTCTACTCTGTGGGATTGTCTATGAAGATCATTTTGTTATTATTAAAAATAAAAGTCATTTTATACAACAATTTTAACATTTAACAATTTCACTTTCCATTTTTCCATTTGAGTGTAGTACATGTCTAATTCATTCAGTTTTATTTTTTAATTCAAGCATTAACTTATTTCTTTACTTTCGTGTTTCAGTCACATGGGAAAAAGAATCAAACTGTAACATTCATTAAACAGACGTCCGACACGCCAATAAATTTCTTCCAACTGTTTCTGTGCATGATTTCACCCTCAAAGTAATATACTTAAATTTTACGGCTTTGCCTTCACTGCAATAAAAATGTCGCACTTTGCAGGCAATATATATATGTAAATAAATAAGTGCAAAAAAGACATAGAAATAAATGATCAGTCAGCAATTATTTTTGAATATTTTATTATAAACACAACAGAAGGAAATCATTTTAACTTATTTTACAATTTTCAATTTAGATATATTGGCATTAAGTTAATGTTTAACAGCTTGAAACAAACACATTTGTGTGTAAATAATGATGCTTAAATGTGCGACAAATCAATAAAACAGCAGGTAAACACGTTTATTTTAGAAAATAACAAAATCAATATTTCCACTAAAATAATATGTAAATAATAACAATAAAAAAAGTCTCAACATAAATATGGTTTCATTTAGCAAATCTCTCTCTTATCAAGCAAGTTGCCCAATATTTCAAATAAAATGCAAACCAGAGAAAGTAAATGTTCAAATAAAGAACACCGTACCACCCCGTTGCTGCAGCAGCTTCTTGCATGCAAAGCTAAAAGTGTAGAGTCTTTGTACAAACACAAATGGAAAATAAAAAAGGCAACCAAAAAAATTATCTAACATTTGCATATCATATGTTTTAAATGATTTTTTTTTTTCAACTGCAACTCAAACCTATGTTGGCAATGTTCTGTGTAACCTTAATAAAACATGGATACAATAGCATTTCCGTCCAAAAATAGTTCAAAATCATTTTTGGATAACTACAACCTGTCTGACATTTTGATTGTGTGTATCTAAACTGTTTACATGGTAAAATGCCCATAGCCCAGACGTGTTCCGTGTCCACAAAGGTCTCTAACTCATATTGCTTATTTTCCGGTGGTTCGGAAACTGAAGTCGCACTGGCTTGTGATGCTGATGTGGAGAAAAAAAAAAAAAAAAGTTAACGAGCTTGTATGATGCACAGCGGGAGTTCCGCCCATCGCCTCGCGCTGTACGAACAGGTACCGGACAAAAAAAACCCCACCTTTCACTTTGTTCCCCTCTCACAAAACATCTCACAATTCCCATCTTATGCCTTTAAGCTTCAGCAAAACAATGTGTACCTCAAAATTTTTTTTTACAAATTTGTTCGTAAGCCAGGGATGCCAAGGTTCGGTCCTGGAGATGCTTTTTTTCTTCTTTTTATCAACGAAACACCTCTTTACGATGTAATAAAAACTACAAGTTCTGCAGCGTTGTTTCCTGGTGGGCAGGTTGGCAGGACTGAATTTGGGAACCCCTGTTTCAGGATGCAGAACGTAATTTACATATAAGACAGCATCCAGCTACTTGTTCATACATCGTTTCTGCTTTAGCTTTCCGGTGTATACAGTACTCGTATTTGCAAGTCTCAAGTCATGAATAAAATTACACATACAAGACGGCCTAATAGAAAATTAAAGGAAAGGCTCCTGCTGATTATATTTGTGACACATCGTGGTGAGGAATGACGGCTTTTCACAAATGACAGGACACCGAGTGGCCCAGCAGTGGAAGTGGCCTAGAAACATCTACATACTCATTACAATAAACAAATGGGGTGTTTTAGTCTTCGGTCGACGTCGGATGTCAGATGGACGAACCAGTTTACCACATAAAAGACCCAACAGACGCAAACTATTTATTGAATCGGGAATCAAAAGGGTGGCCAATGAGGAATGGCAGATTATCACAGATATGTGCATTCTAATCTAACAGTTGTAGCAATTCAGAGCAGTTTTTTTTGGGCTGAAACAAGGTCATTATCTCAGTTCCAATAATATGATCTACACAAAATAATTCATAATCATAATTTTTTGTTTTTTAAAAAAGAAAGAAACGGGAAAAAGAGAGAGAGGTTCCAGTGACATTAACTTGTGCATCTTGCATACAAATCTGCACTGTTAGATTATTTAGCTGTTTACAGTATAATTTCCATGGTCTGGAACATAGATAGGATGATGGAATTACATTAAATATCTCATATCTTCTTGAAATGGAACTTACGTATAATCATGATGAACTATCCATTTTTTTTTTGTTTTGTTTTTCTTTCGTTACTTCTGGTCTTTCCACGTTCTCCATTCAAGGTTTCGGTTCTTCTAATGTTTAATGACAGAGCGCTTCGTTGGCTTTTGGGCGTAGGGTAGAAAGAAGATATTCAGAAAGTCACTCGCGCAACTCTGCTGTATGTCTGGATGCGTTTCGTACAGAGAAGCCCCGGCCCACCCCCGCGAAAAAATACAACGGAAAATAAAAACGGCACAGTTTGCAAAAGTCTCTCCGCGCTCCTCCACGTCCCGCCGTCTCGCTCCGTTTGATTTTATTGTGATTTTTCTTTTCTCGTGACTACATCTTGCTTAGACTGAGTTCTGTGGTTGTGCCCCCTTTGTCCACATATACGGCCGCCGCCGCCACTGAATGCGTGCCCTCTCCCAGTGGACACGTCCCCCCCCCCGGGTGGAGTCCTGTCAGTGCTCTTAGTACCTGTTCTGGTGCTCATAGTGCCACCGATTGAAGTCGATGTTGAACGCCACAATGCTACCAGACGCCATGCCAGTGATGAGTGTCCTGTTGATGACATGAAGAGCAAAGACCAAGACCGTCAAGACCAAAACAAGTCAAGTGTGTGTGTCGGTCTAAGCCAAAATTAGCCATTTGGTGAGAAAGCAGCCTATTACTGACCCCTCTGCTACAAAATGATGCTACACTCGGGGTCACTCATAAATGTGACACGAAATTGAGCTGGTTGCGCCCCGAGGCACAATTTACAGTGTCGGCCAACGGGGAAACATCCCGAAGGGCCTTAATGAATCTGGGTGCGCTAGCAGCACTTTGCCATTCCCAGTGGCCCAGCTTTAAATTCCAACTTCACAGTCTGCCTTTCTAGTGATTTATTTAACAAGACTAATGTTCGGAGCCCCACCCTTACAAATGTGCCTGCCAACACACATGCATTACACCACAATTAGTTCTGACCTTGGCTGAGAGGAACTTCTCAGCCAAACTTCTTTTATTAGGTAAATGTACATCAGAACAGCTCTTAATAAACACCCCCCTCATCTACAGTTGCTGAAATAAAGACGAAAACTCAGGTTTAAAGACTTCCTTTTGAAGTTTCTGTATCCGTATGTAGGCCTTCACAGCCTCTCTGGGTCTCCATGGCAACTGGATTCCATTTGAGGAAAACAAAGCGGGAGAAGAGCACCGTTCCCCTCAAATGTGTGCTGACAAGCACGAAATGAACCAGGGCTTTCATCTCCAACCCAGACCCGCTCATATCGCTGCGCTAATAATGCAACACCCCCCTCCTTCTGCCCACCCCTTAAAGCTGCAGCATGCTCCGGCCATCTCACCTCTGGTCATGTGACAGGTCCATGGCTCGAATGCCGGCGTCACAGCCCGGGTAGATGTAGAGCTGTTTGAAGTCGCAGGCCTGCCACACCTCCACCACACCATTGTCCCCTCCTGTCACCAGGTTCTGTCCGTCGCTGCTGAGGAGAATGGCCTGGAAGAGAACGCACACGTACAGGATCAGTCCTTCTTTATGATGATGATGAAGAAGAAGAAAATACAGAACAAGCGACACAAAATAAAACCGACCAAGCAACTGGTATAAAAGTATAATGATATCATTATGGCCAGATGGCCAGAAGGTTTTATTGAAAAAGTAACCTGTGGTTCATCATATATGACGACATTTGGAATATTATGGAGGATTCGTGATCAGACTGACCCGTGTGGAGTCGCTGATGTCCATCTGGGCCAGCAGTTTGCCGTTGATGCTGAAGTTGCAGAATCGGCCCCTCTCATAGTAGATGATGCAGTGGCCCTCACTGGACACGGAGATGAGGCGGGGCTGCACACAGTTCTCGGGGCCCTCCAGGGCCCGCAGGAGGTCCCCGGTGATGGTGTGGACCAGACATGGCCCCTCTGCCAACACACAAGTCAACGGCCGTGATAATCACATCAGCAAATATGCAACAGATGTGGAGCATTACAAATCATATTCCACATGCATCTACATACAACAAACCTACAAACTAGAAATATTGTAAATAGGGGTGTGTATTGGCAAGGTGACATGGGTCACGATACGATTTTATCATGATATGTTGTGATACTTTACATATTGCAATATTCTACAGTTCGCTAAATATGTAAAGATCTGTGTGGATCACATTACATTAATAATTCAGACAAAACAACAGAACTGAATTTTGGACTAAGTTTGTATACACAAATATCAATATTTGATGTCCCTGTATCGATACAATTTCACAACATAAAATATCATGATATATTGCTGTATCAATATTTTCTAACATTCCAAATTGTATATATAGGGCGGCATCATCTTTTGACATTGTACTACAAATAACTTCAATAGAAGCTAATGGTAATTATCATTACTACTAGTAGTAGTATAATCTAGAGCAGTCAGCGTTTCTGATAGACTGACCTCTGGCTCCACTGATGACCAGGCCCAGCTCTGCACACACTGACACACACACCACCTCATGGTCGTGGCCAGTCAGGACGGCCCGTGGGGCCGGGTAGTCACCTGCAGAACAAAACAAAGAAAAGTGTTGACAAAATATATACATATCTCATTTTATGTTTTTTCGTTATTTTTATAACCATTTACGTTGGTAGATTCTCACTGAAGGCATCAAAACTAAGAATGAACACATGTGGAGTTGTGTCCAAACTTTTGGCCTGTGCTGTATTTTACTCTTTATTCAGTTGAATAAAATCAGTTGCAAAAGTCTCAGTTATTCTTGCATGGGACTTTTTAACCCTCAAATTATCTCTGCAATTATCTCCAGTTTCATGATTCATTTAGTGTGTCACTTCAACAGCGGTGGCGTCCGGAGCGCCGTGTGTTAAATAAACCGGCCACAGGAGCGCCGCCACACGGACCCTGACACGCAGCTGCTTGCAGCGACGGCCCTTTTAATTGTCATGGAAATGCGTCGGGTCCCAGTGGTGGCCCGCGGGCAGCCGGCTTTTCCTCCCCTGTCACATGATTGATGATGGAAAGGGGAAAGGTTAGTGAGCTATTTCCAAATGCACCTGGAGACGACCACAACAGCTGAGGGGCGCTCTGGCCCACAACAGTACTCCATCATAGGCAGCATCATCGCTGGAGAAAACCACATTAGAGACCAGCAGGGATGATTTTATTTTTCTATTCATGTAATATAAAGTTTAAAATGATAAAGTTTCACTTTAAATGTGTAATACACGTAGCATGTCAGGAGAATGTTTTCATGTGAATCCAATTTTCATGAAATGAAATGGGAATAACAAAATCACACACATACTCTGGCACTTTACTGCCGTTAACTCAATTAGAGCAATGAGGGGCAGCATCATCATTAGCACAGGGTCTCTGGAGGACATTATTTCAGTCGCCTCCACCCGTTCCACCAATCAGGCGCTGCTGTTTTACAGGTCACTACCATGGGAGATGAGCAACCAAAAAAAAACATCCACCAGGGTAAATGTCTGTGTTTTCTCCTCCGTCTGTCTGGCTTCAGCGCTGATGGGCATTGCAGAACCTGGACCAGATTGAATAGTCCTGGCCAGGCTCTGATCAGCCGGTGCCCGTCTGGCACAGCAGTCGGCCTTGGAGCTCGCGCAGGCCGAGCGGTGAGGGGACATGTGTCAGCCAGGCCCCTCAGGGGAGAGGAACCGCAGTCTCTCCCCTTCACCTACTTGCACCTCTCGTACAAAGAAACACAATCAGGTACGCGTCAAGCTATTCAAGACCCCGGCGAGGCCCCCAGGGGCCAGTGGGATTGCAGGATTGCAATTATGCTGAGCAAATTTACCCCCCAACTGAGAACCTGGGAGTCAGAGCCCCCGACTATAGTGGAAGTGATTTTAATTATCAGCCTTTTAAAGCTCAGAGCTGGCCCGTTTTTTTCATTCAGGACACCCGCAAAATCAATTTTTGCACCGGGCGCCAAGGGGAACGACTTCCAAAAGAGGGTCTTTGAGATCAGACAGGCACCTCTCGCTCTGACGCCTGCCATTGTTGGAGGTATAACACGCATGAAATGAGCCGCGTGCCCGGCCCTTTCAGACGAGGGACAATGCAATTACCTTATGGGTGGAAATGTAATTTCATGTGTTATATAGGCTGGCTGAGCCACACACGCCGACTCATTCTCACATATGGCATCCTGTTGCGGACTTTTACCACACCGGGTGAAATGTGTGGTGAGACAGCACCGATTGGCCAGCTGAACCCAGAAGCGGGAAGTAAGCGAGCGCAGATGATGTTCACTGCTCACTACTGACACTGAAAACAACAAAGGCCAACAGGGCCAGAAACCAGTAGAGTGCAATTCCGAGAATGGCCAGCAGAGTGCACTGTCGGGAGCCCTTTCACATTTGCAACTGCTTGTTCTTTGCAAAGTGCTCCTGTAGAACTCCAGTGTTATGCTGTGCTTTAATCTATAACTGCAATTGCGTTTTAACTGAAGCCAAGTCACGCAAATATTTTGAATTTTGTTTTAATTGCTAGCTACAATTTAATACAACAATACTGTAATAAATGCATGGGCATTTAAATGGCTTTATAAAATTGTATGCATATGATATAATAACCACAGCGGCATTAGAATAGCCTCTGGCTGTGTGCTCTGACATATCCTCTCATCCTTTGTCTGACGAAGTTGCTTGGTAGGCACTCTCGCCGTGAATATACTGGGAATTGTGTTTTCCTGCCGCAGCAACACAAGCGGATCTTGTGCGCTGCTAATTGGAGGCAACCAAGCCGAAATTCTTAATTAACTGTCTGAGCTGCTCTGAAGTTAATTATAAAACACTCCTAAACCAGTACTCCTGACACTTAAAAACGACTTATCTACACACTCTCTCTGTCTCTCTCTCACACACACACACACATACACACACAGAGAGAGAGAGAGAGAGAGAGAGAGAGAGAGAGAGAGCACCATTATATGTATATATGTGCTTATTTACATGGTTTTGGGTGGAATAATAAGTGCTGACTCACTGTTGTTGGGGTTGTCTCCGATGATATGGTGGCGTCCACTCCAGTACCAAAGCAACAGAGTGGCGTCCCTTGATCCAGACACAATGTAACAGTCTCCCCCGATGTAGGACTCAGAGCGCGCCAGACACGTGACCACGTCCCAGTGTCCAAACACGATCTGAGTTAGCTTTCCTGGGAAAGGAGCGGTTTCATTTATTTCTCCGTTTTTATAGCCCATAATCACAATGAGTGTGCTTCAATGGGCACACTTAACCCCCCCTTGGAGGAGGCAATTCAGAAAGCAAGAGTGAGCATGGCACATGAAAGGGTGGTATTAATTAGTCCATTATCAAAGTATATTGATAATAAAACAAAATTCAACACAAAATTAGGCCCTGCATTCCTTTTCTAAAACGTACAATTAAAGTATAAAAAGCACCATTAAAATGGCAATTAAAAGTGTAAATATGAAAAAAGGCTTTTTCTTCATGTACCGCCCCAATTTAAATGACCTCCTCCAGTAGACGGTCGTTAACACACCATCAAAACAACAGGCTCACTCGAGTGCCAGTGACTGTTTCCCAGCAGCCCCTCTATAACCCATTTCTAATGAAAAGCAAAGTAGAAAGGAAGTAGAAAAAATTGTTGGAGGTATAACTACATCAGTTTAGTCAAGAAATGTGATAAAAATCAGGTTAATTGTAATATAGGGGATGTTGTTAATGTAATACAGTTGCTAAAAAGTTGAAATCTTGCCTTTGTTCGTAATACGCAAGCACACTGAACTTTTAAAAATGATGTACCGTAATTAATTGACACACGGTCACATGACTGCACCAGGAAGTTCACAGGGACTTAATGAGTTAGTATTAAGGATTAAATGCTGGATGTGCCGTACCGGTCTCAGAGGAGTAGACGCGGAAACTTTTGTCCCAGAACCCACAGACCAGGATGTAGCGATTATCTGCCGTAACCACGAAGCAATGGGTGTTGATCTGTATGCTCTGGTCCACCAGGTCGGTGATCTGTCTTTTGTTCGTCCCTGAATTGTTTGCTGCAAAAAAAAATGGACATAAATATGACAGCATCGTTTAAACTTCCAAAATAAAATTGGATATCGGACCATGAGACTGTGACAGTAAGCACTGCTGGTTCTCACCAATCAGAGAGTCCATTTCGATTGGAAGGTGATGGGCTTGTTCAAGCGAGTATCCAGGAGCTCCTCGTAGACCTGAGGACAGACACACACACATCAATTTTTACTGCGCACTCCCACATGCACACTGCCGTGGCAAAATCTGTGCCATTGACCTCTGCCGTGGCCACGGGGAGCATTTGGAAGTCCTCCAAGAAAACATTTCCATGCGACCAAATTGATTTCTGTTTTAGGCCGAGTGTCAGGGAGACCAGAGCTATTACACTCCAGAGGGCGGCTGCAGCCTGGGGGGGGGCGGGGTATCGCGCAAGCAGAACAACATGCTGGGAAAGTACAGCCGCCTTGTTACCACCATTAACGCCAGGAAGGCGAAGCACAGGAAGCGCCCGGCGCTCGCAGCCGCGTTCGTTAGCATGGCAACGCCCGGCTGGACGGGTGGTAGCAGTGGGCACGTCTTTTGGTGCGGGGTGGTGGTGACAGATGCAGAGGTGTTCCATGTCCCGTGTCCCTCCCCGAAGGCCTTTGACCCTGAGGCGAGTCCATTTCCTGGTCAGGGGGGGATCGTGGGTAATGCTGTTCACACGTGCGTGAGAGCTGGAGTCGATATTACGGTACCTGTGAGTCTCAGGCCCTGCTACAAACATCGTTTTATTGGACACAGCTCAGTGGGTGGTGCCAAGTGTGGCTTCTGCCATTCCATTTACTTTAATGAAGGTGTGACGTGTGTGTGCATGTGTGTGTGTGTGTGTGTGTGTGTGAGGCCGGCTGCCTCTCCACTCACCCACAGTATTGTGCCAGCGGTTCACAGCAAACAGGCGGCTGCAGGTGACGGTGACAACGGCAGGTATGGTCAGGTGGGGCAGGGTGTTGGCTGCTACGTGGGTCACTGGGGAGTTGGAGGGGAACTTGAGCACCATGATGACATCCTGCTGCATCTGGTCCTTGAACATGAGTGGACTCTGTGGAAGGAAACACTGTTGAGCAGAAGAGAGAAGAAGACCAGAAGGAGGAAGAAGAGGAGGAGGAGGCAGAGGAAAAGACAAGAGGAGAAAAGGGCGGGGCGTTCGAGGAGAACGGGGATAGAGGGGAGGAGAGAGGAACAGAATGGAGAGAGGCCATTAGTGTGGCAACTGGAGGAAAAAACAAGGTGTCAAAATTGAGGAGGAGGACACAGGGTGGCCGTCAGTCTGAGGCTCCTCTACATCCAACCAGACTGAGGACGCATGGAATGTTCTGAAGTCAGACAGGGAAGGAACTGGTCACAGAAGGACAAGGAGAAGTGGGGGCCAGCGAGTGCTGATCATCACACAGACCTTCAAAACATCTGAACCAAAGCAGAGCAGGAAACTCATTTCACACCTCAGATCAATTCCTTCACATAGACGCATATAAAGGCGTTAAACCCAAGAGTTACGGCTCATAGCGATAATAGAGACCACAGGTCACCAAACTATTAATACATGAACTTAATTATTATTATTATTATTCTGAACATTTTTGTGAATTTAAAAATATTTTTTAGGAGGTGAGAGAATGTATCAATTACAAAGATTTTTATTGAGAACTCATTTTTTTGTGAATTTAAAATAATTTTGAGGAGGTAAGAGAATCAGGTTCTGTCACTGTAGATGTTTCTTTCTCTCTATAAAACACTGGTATACTAAAAAAATAATATTTAATGGATCTATTTCTTCATTGTCTAAATTTTGTGTTTAGTGTAAATTGTTTGTCATGATGGCAATAAATAATGTGACATATTAATGCTATCAGCATGCGGTAGGCCTTGACTAAATCATTAAATGTAATGGGTAAAATTGCGAGGCAAACCTGCTGTTCTCCAAGTTTGGGGGGTCACAGAAAAAGACAAACTGGTCTGTAATGATGTATTTGCCAAAAAATTCAAATGTCTTAATGGGTTACAGGAGCGAAAAGTATGACAACATTCATCCAAAATCAGTGTCATTGTCAATTTCAGAGAGCCATTTAGTCTTTATGCTTTTAAAGCAAACCACTTCCCCCGATATTATATGCAGTTATATAATGCATTCATGTCACATGTCAGACTTTTGCGAAGTGGTCAGTTGTGTTTGCTACAGTGAATGAACATTTTCCAACAGCTGCATTGCAGGGCAGCGGGGTTTAACTCGGAGCTCTGGCCTGAGCAGCACAAACGACTTTCCCACATCGCCGATTCCTCAACCACAAACACACTCCCATCTGCTGCTGAAGAGAGAGCTGAGTTAAAAGGTCTCTCTGGGTATTGACTTACAACAAAGCGTCGCGCTGGGAAACGGCAGGTAAAGAGAGAGGTCAGATAAAATGGGGAGGAAAGAACACAAAAAAAAAAGAGCGGAAAAGGGGAGAAAATATAAGAAGACTGCCTGTGTACGCTGACGTTAGGCTGTACGGGGCTTTAATTGGGCTTTGGCAGGAACCCGGGTGTCCGGGTTCAGCAGAGCGCTGCCCTCACAGTGCTGGTGGAGGCCCATCTGTTTTCGTACGAGGTGTTTGGTGGAGCTCTGTGCACGGACTACCTGAAATAACGTCTTCTGACACAACATCTGCATGTCACATTAACATCGCGGTTTGGGTTACCTTATGGGCTGTGATGTATGTTGCCTTTAGACGTGGACTTTATAATGGCGAGGGCTGGGGGTGTGTACGTGAGTGTATTTTTTACTTATGGCGAATTGAGACTCAGAAAGACCCTTAAAGCATCAGGTGCTGGGAAATGAGAAACAGAAAGTGGCCCTCGACCTGGTGAAACACTTCACTTCCTGCTACAGAGGGTCGCAAATGAGGGCCACATTCTTTTCCCCGTTCCTGACCACTTCTCATTAGTACTTTTCAATGGAATATTCATACAATATAATTCTACATTTGGTGCACATACATAAACCTGCAGTATTCCAGCTAGTACTGGGTCTGGCACAAGGTCTGCACTTAAATAGCTAAAAAATATATGTCTTGCCTAGGTTTAATGTCCTATTACCATACAGTGTTCATAAAATACATGCAACACCTCAGAACAGCGGAAAAGTACTACGGAAAAAATAAATAACTCCCAGTGTGCTTTGTGGTCTCACCAGGTGCATGGCGGAGCTGCGAGGAGGATGTGGCTCAATAAGCAACTGGGATGGCGTCTGTCCAAAGCCCTGGATCTGCACCTCCATGGCCTGCAGGGGAACGAGAGAGAGAGAGAGAGAGAGAGGCCGCTGTCACATTCTATGTGTGTCAAGCTGATGGGTCAATGCACCACTTGAAAATGCAAGCAACCCAACCATGCCTCTGAGGGGGCGGGACAGGGGGTGAGAGGTGCAGGGGTTGGGAGTTTTGGAGCGGCGTTAGGGTGGTACCCCCATTTCCCAACCCTCAACCAAGCCTGCAGAGTCATCCAAGTGTTAGTATGGAAGAGACATGACCCCCCCCCCCTCCTGTTAGCATGCTCCACTTAACCATTCCCATCTCCCTGCGCTGAGCAGTGCGCGGCCCGACGCTAACCCAGACTGACACTCTGCTGGGACTGCAGCAGCCCAGCAGAGCACAGCACAGACCTCTAATTTATCTCCCTCTCACACACACACACACACACATGCAAAAGTACATTTGTGTACTCATCCATGCATTGATCACACATCTCTCACATACACACACACACCTTGTCATGTACACAGGCAGGAATGCCCTCTGTCACTCACCCACACACAAATGTGCAGAATGCACGCATGTACACACACACACACACACACACACACCGTTAGCAGTTCAGAGATACCTCGACGAAGGAGGTATTAAAGAGGAAAGTGTAGCAGGGGTCTCTAAAGAAATATGGGTCTGGAAGTGTCTGATTGAGGAGCGAGGGGACAGTCGTAGGGGGAAAGAAAGCAGGAAGCAGACAATGAGAATTAATAGGGCGACACATGAAGGAAAGAGAGCGAGAGGGGTGGGGGTGGGGGTGCATTGATGGATGTGACTGGAGCTGCTTCAGCCTCAGAGGGGAGCTTGTACATGTCCGTCACTGCCACCTGCCCGACGCCACACACATCATTCAGTCACTGTTGCTACTACAAAAAAATCGGTATGAAAATTAGTATGAACACCTAAAAGTTCTACTTTTTGCATGGCTGCAAAAAAGAACTGGAAACATTACCAATGAACAGAGCTTTTTTGTCCAATATGTTGGCCATTATTCAGGCATGTGGCCACCAGCTCTCAGCCTGGCACTTGGGGTCTCGGAACAGGCTCCACGTCAGGCACCCATCACATTTGGCAACCATTAAGCATCAGTCAGTGGCGCTGCAGTGCGCCATCCGTCAAGCAATAACCCGCTCGCATTATAGCTATTTTAGGTTAGGCAGGGGCCAGGGGTCAGCATGTCTGCTCAAATAAAGTAATCTGATACAGAGATCAGAAAGAGTCGCTGAGCCATGTGGAAAGCATCACTCCGTCCCCCCCAGTGCAGGCTCTCCAGAAAGCGGGGATAAAAGGAGCGGAGGATGGCGAACGCCGGAGCAGGGCGAAGAGGAAAGCGCCCTAGCTGTTCACCTCAAAGCTGAGTAGCTCATCGGCAGATCAAGGTTATCTCCAGGTTATACTTCCTCGCGGCTGTCACAACACGTCAGCCGCCGCCCCCGCTTCAGCGCCTTGCTAGTCTTGAATACGGATCTCAGACACTTAACAGACAGTTAATTAGTTTAAGCCACTTAAAAGCCGGCTTTCTTGGCTGATAAGAGGGACCTTATTGCATAAGCCAGATGCCGAGTTCCCCCCGAAGCAACAGCTGCTGCGCTCGGATGAGCACAAAAGCCCCATCACCAGGTATTGCCTGTCAATCAGAGCGCCTACCGGTGGCCGAGTCCGGCTGAGGGACTCTGAGGTGAGAATGGCGGGAACTTCCACAAGTAGCAGTCTGATTACAACCTTTATTTTTATCTCTCTATTACTTTCTAAAACATTAAAATACGTTTTTTTTTTTTTTTACTTCCTGTGCGGGTCTGACCTTTTCACGGAGAGGGAAAATTCATCCTAGCCAGAGACAGGAAAACAGCAGGATGAAAAAAAAAAGGTTTCAATGCACACAACAGCAGGTCATACGGATCACACCAGTTTTGGGTCTTAAGGATTAATCACGATAATAACCATTTAAAAAAATGTAATCGATTGACAGCCCTGTTTGATTTACTTCTTTTGCTAATCCGTTGTCACCTGTCAGGCGTGGGACGTACCCATACTGCACCTGGCCGCTCCACCTGCTTATTCTGAAATAGCACAAAAGGATAAGCAGTGAGTCAGCAGTTGTTATGTGCACGTGTGTGAAATTGTTGGGCGAGGTCTCGCTCCGACACACGCTAGTTCCAGCGAAGAGAGGTGTGAGCGCCACCTCTGCATGTCTGGCAGTAGGAGGGAGGAAAGAAAAAAAGAGCTTGGCAAAAAACGAGCCATATGGCAGAAAGCTGTCAGTCCACAACAGATCTATTAATAAAGTCGAGTGCATCGCACGTCAATCAGTCCTGTGGGAAAAGATCAGGAATGAAGCAGCGCAGATTCCTCGCAACAAACCTCAAACACGCATAAAGAAAATGACTGATGACTGTGTTAACACCTCTCCGAGTCATATCTGATTTCAGGAAGCCCGGAGAGCTCCATACACAGGCCTCTGTGCTTATTACACTCGATTAGAATCGAAAAGGACAGGATCTCTTCAAAAGCTGTACTCATACAAGCCTAGAGATAAAAAAAAATGCTTAAACATAAAGCCTACTTCTGATATTTTGGAATTCAGTCACTAGTTCTGTTTAAAAAAATAGGATCAATAGATGCTTTGCTATTATTGTTTCATTTTTCCTTTTACTTATTACTAATGTTGTTTGTAAGCTTTATACTAATAATATATTTGTTGGAACATTAATAACCACAATTCTTTTATAACCTTTATATCAATAATTACCTATGTATTTGTTACTCCATATATGCATTTACACGTTTTACCCCCAAAACACCTTGTTATGACTGCTGTTGCTGCTACGTGTCAAGTGGACAATATATGTCCAAGACAAATCAGGATGAACAGTGCAATAAAAATAATGGGGTTGTTTGTTCTTTTTACATCCATTAATAACCAACCACCTCAAGACAATTTACAAGTATTACCAATTAAAAGCAAATTCTGATGTCAGGAGGTGTTCACAGATTCATAGAGTTGATGAATCTGCTAACTATTCTTTTGGTTTTAAGTTCACAAATGTATTCATGAATAGTAATGGCTGGTGTGGCAATTTTCACACACCTTGTAAATATTGGTGGGCAACTTAACAAGAGTGGTATTGGATGAATCGATTGGTTGGAAATATTTTGGGGAATTGTACATATGCTAATTAATACTGTATTTACAATCCCCGCTGGGTCGAGAAGAGTGCGCTGCACCCATGTGACCACGATTGCTTGATCCCCATTAAAGCCGATTGCTGCACTATTTTGACTCTGGTTGTTTTCTGTCCTAGTCAATTTTCAGAGCAAGTTCTTAGGATGAAACCTGCTATGATGAATATAAAAGCTATAAAATACAGAGACAAGTGTGGGAAAGAGTCTCAGTGAGGGAGTGGTGGGGAGATGACCTGGTCTTATTTTTTTTTTTTATATATATATTAAATAATAATAATAAAAAAAACCCTGCAGACAGTAAATTAAATAAAAATCAAATGGAAAGCAAATTAGTTTATTTCTCACGAGTCTAGTTGGGCAACCTCTAATTTTTAAAAAAATGTCCGCATTTCTATACTGGAAAAAAACAGACAATCCGCAGACAAAGAGCATCCATTTGAAAATTATTTAAATACGAACTTAAACGTTGCAGCATCTGAATCGACCCTAAAAATCTTTGTGTAAGCATTGTCTCTGGCTAGAATGAATTTTCATCCATTATAAGTTAGACCCCAAATCAAAAAAACGGAACACAACTGTGTAAACTGCTTTTAATTGATTTAATGTATTAACTATGTATAAATTGACCGTGACTAACATGTTAATTTAACCAAATACTACAACACATACTAAGAATGTGTCTGCACAAAGGAAAAGCATTAAGCATTCTGTACGTAAATTTAGTGCCGCAACAACAGTCTTGTCTGTCAGGGGAACGGCAAGACGAGGTTACGGTATGTGGCAAAAGTGGCCTTCGAACAAAGTCTCCCTGATGCATCATTTGTCTGTTTCGCTTGTGTGGCCAACGCAGCGGGGTCTGTATCAAGGGGCTGCTGTCATGTTCATGCCGCCACTCCCGCACGCGGCCGCTGTCACGATAAACATCAGCGACGAGGCGACCGTCGTGCCAGCGTGGGGCTCGCTAAAGCTGTCACAGTGCCCTCAACCGGAGCCGAGGCGGCCTGTCACGGGCCGCGGGCTCGTTTAATTCGGTACGGAGTGGGAGAAATCAGATCCTATCACGACCTCTAATTTCTCGACATTTTAATGGCGTAACCGGAGCGGTTTGATGCGGGGCGTCGCGCCTTCACCTGTCAGCACAGAATGAATCAATAGCTTCAGGCCCATCCTCAACACTTGGCCGCAGCTCTGGGAGCGAGGCGGCTGCCCTTTATTCTTCTCCGGCCTCGTTTGTTCATCTGGTGTGAAGCTCAGGGCTGAATCAGTACCCTCGTCTGCTCGTTCATGAGAGACAGATCTGTATTCTTCTCTTTTCCTTTCTTTTCTTGTCAGTAAGTCTGTATGAAGGAAGTAGCAAGGTGTGTGTTTTATGCTTGACCTTACATGTGACCTCCCTGCTGCAGAGAGACAGCAGGGAATGTACACGTACATAGATATGAAGATGAGAAGACGGAACTGATTACTTTGTTGTTGGGATTTTTTTTGTCTCCAACAGCAAGATGACTTCTGTGCCAGGCAGGTGACAGTTGTACAAAAAAAAAAAAAAAAAACGTGCTATCCTGTCCTCTGAAGCTAACAAATGCTACTGTCAGCCTGCACTACATCTGGAGCGGTAGACAGGCCAGAGTACGTGAAAGAGACGATAATGGCCATTGTCTAGAAAAGTAGCAGGAAATGATGAAAACCAAAGCCTCCTCCATATTGTTTGATAATTAGACCCCCAGCTCTTGAGCGATTTGCATATTGGTCACTTGATAAATAAAGTCTCCCCTGGAAGTGACAGTATATAAATGACTTGTTTTTCAGACAGCAGATGGTGGATATCACAAGGGGTGGGAGAGAGAGGGAGGGAGAGAGAGAGGGAGAGAGAGACAGCGAGAGAGAGAGCAGGCCAGCTGCTCCAGAGCTGGCTTTTTCCGAGCTACAGCACCGTTCCTTTCACTTATGCCACCTTCAGCTGCTTCTGGTTATCAATAATGAAAAAAATGTTTCAAATGCTAGGTCTGACAGATTAACAGGGTAAATCTAACAACCGCATTAGTTGTGAAATTGCATTTTTACTTTGCTAATAATAATCATCTGTCAGTTTTGGCCCTTTCTCAGTGTTGGCCAATGTGGGCACTTCAGTGAACCGTTGCTGGAATCCACGCCAATCTTTTTTTTAATATGGTCTTCTGGATGGAAATGAGGGCCAGATATGTGCAGGGATGACGCCTCCCCTCACCTCCAAAACCACAAGCGGCCAATCAGAGACGAGATCTCAATTTCCAAGCTGTGAGTCAGCAGCTAAGCCTTCTCCTGCCCCGAGGCCCCTTCAGCACGAATGAGTGAGGGACACATGAGGAATTTTTCCCATCATGTCTCACTGAAACACCCCTATGTAAAATATGTCTGCTGCAATGTACGGTGTGGGGAGAAGAGCAGAGGAGAGGGGTGAAGAGGGGGTTGAATATGGTCGCCATGGTGACGTACCTCTCGCAGCACAGGGTCGGTGATGCTGTCCAGGTTGACGGAGCCCTCGTAGGTCAGGTAGTGAAAGACGTTGAGGGCGCGCACTGCCTCGGGCCCTCGCTGCTTGTAGCCGAAAATAAGGTCAATCCACTGATGCAGCTGACATGACACAAACTCGCTTTCCAGGGCCTGTCAGAGAGAAGTGGTCAATTAGAGGTGAAAGCCACAAAAAGGCAACATGTTAAACAAAAAGGAAACCACGGCACAACATTTATTAAGTTCAGCACAGACAAGATATCTAAATCTAAACTGCATATTACTTAGTTTTAACTTGAAATGACATTTATTGCATATTGGCTAAGAACTGGCCAACAAATATTATATTTCTCCAAAGCAAAGTGGAGTGAAAATTTTGTAAAAGTGACTGTATCTAATATCCTTGTTTCACCACATGCAATATTTGTAATACAATTCTATACATATTCAATAAATACAATATCTATCAATATAAATATATATTCAAAAGATTAAGTTTCGAAAAGCAGGTTTATACCAGATTATACCTTGTGATCTTGCTGAATATTAAAATTTAATGGCAGGATTTCCTTCTGAATTTTGAAAAAAAGTAATACTACAGAATATGCAAATGCAAACAAAAAATCATGGCAAAACATAATTGAAGATCATGAGGATTGTGGTTAAGACATTTTGTTGCAGATTTCAAATGCATATCAATTGACTATTATACTCCCTTTTGTGTGCAAAAACTATAGTATGTTTAAACAACATGGATCTGATATTTTTCATGCTAAATCTTTAATTGCACACTTGATACTGTGATTGAATTGGTACTTATTGGTATCTGCCAATAATCAAAGGCCAGGTACCATTATCAGGACTAATCAAGTCGTATTGTTACATTTGCAGCATTCGGTTTGTAAATGTGCTTTGATAAAAGGTAAACAGTAATGGTATCTCTGGTGGTCTATAAATCCCTAATGGCTACCATCTGCACTGAAAACAGAAAAATATTTATGATTCCTCAGGGTGCTCCTCCATCATCTATTAAGAGTAATGGTGAGCTATTTTTTGCAAAGAGATCTTGAGAACTGCAAATTAGCACCAGGGAGGTAATTCTTCAGATGCATGTGGTGGGACAGGCCTGATATACTGTAGCTGCAAGCAGAATGCATTTATTGTGGGGTGCAGGGGTTTACTTAGATAATCAGATTGAGATAATTATAGAATACCAATGAATACCGGCCAATGCATCAGTGCTGTTTCACAACTTCACTTTACCTATTTGCACACCTTCACCCTACCTGTTACACATATTTTATATTTAAAAACATAAATTTGTAATATTTGGTTATGTTTGCAATATTTCAATATTGGTTTCACTTGAATACTTGCAATATTTGTAGTATTGAGGTCAATAGCAGTCGCAAAAGCATTTCACTGCATATCATACCGTGTATGACTGTGTACGTGACAAATAAAATTTTAATTTACTTAGATAATCAGATTGAGATAATTATAGAATACCGATGAAAGGAGAGGCCTTGGCCAGGCTCTTCCCATGTGACCCACACACGTTCATATAAAGAAGACAAAATGTAAGAGTAACACACACCATCATTCTACACAAACACAAACACCCCTAAGTGATCACACACTCGCCTTTGTGTTTCTTGCACACAAACACTCCAAAAAGTCTCATGAATATAACAAAGAAGCACACATTCACTCTCTCACATGCACAAAAACTCTGCCTTAAAAATATACGAAACCTCAATAATATGCCCATGAGTGAATATTTTTTTACATCATAAAACATACGCGCACACACGCACGCACACAGACAAAAACACTTGTCTGTCTGTCTCCTTCTCTCACACAAACACACACATTCCCCTGTGTGTTAGCAGCTCAGGGCCCTGCTGCTGGAATTTACACACTCGCTCTCACATCAAAAATAACAGCTATTAGCAACAAAGCGGCCTGTAGTACAGCAGGGCCAGCCTCGCCACAGGGCATGTCACCGCAATCGAAAGTGACACATGCAATGGGAACACTGAGAGAGAGGGGGAGAGAGAAATGAAGAGAGAGAAAGGGAGATTGAAAGGGGGGGGGGAGGGAGTGGGTGGGGGTTTCAGAGGTGGGAGGTAGACTAGGACCAGGGGAAAAGAGGGAATTAAATGATACAGACAGAGCCAAAGGATGAAAGAACAGAATGAAAAGAAGGGAAAGAACACAGTCCTCCACACTCTTGTCTGTGATTTTGAAGTTCACCCCAGAAAACAGTAAGAAACAACCAGCATAGCACTGTTTCAATCTACACTGTCTACTGACTGAATAATGTATGAATAAAAATGGCTGTGCTTACTTATATGATGATTATATGATGTGGTTTTTAAAATCATATTATCTGTGTTGGCCATTTGCTTGTTTTTATGAAGCCATTAGTATGATGTCTCTTTCATGTGTGTTGATTTTGTTATGGCCGATTTTGGAGGTTTAGACGACTCTTGGCTATATCTTCTGCTTGTAGACCTTGGGAGAGTAAGTGCTGACCAGGGAAAGGTCACCCCCATGAGACACTTCCCCAGTTGGCTCCTTCATGCCAAATGAAAAGGTCAAGTGTGCTTCCACTACCTCTCCTATGCAACACTGCCACATGGCATTAAAACACACTATAATATCACAGCATAACTGTGCAAGTTTCTGTGTGTTATCTCCAAGTACTACATTTCACAATGA
Source organism: Denticeps clupeoides (assembly GCF_900700375.1). Lineage (NCBI taxonomy): Eukaryota > Metazoa > Chordata > Actinopteri > Clupeiformes > Denticipitidae > Denticeps > Denticeps clupeoides. The sequence continues at coordinate 13,669,365 of NC_041725.1, forward strand.
ATGTGTGTGTGTGTGTGTTTGCAGATAAGGAAATACTTGGTAGGTAACAAATTTGAACCAGTCACAGGTTCAAATCCCAATTACTGCCACTGTGTCCTGGAGCATGACACTTAACCCCGCCCCAGGGGGGCTTACTCTGTAATTAGGGAGTCGCTCCAGATAAGGGCATCTACTAAAAAGTAAATTGCAGAAATCATTAACACTCAATACGTTAGCCCAATCCTCAGCTTCCACTAATTGGAGCTGGTTTCTATTTTATTTGACCTTTTAAAAATGTAGTGCTGATATAAAAATAAACATTGAAAATAAATATGGAGAATAATCACATGCAAGAGCATGTGAAGCCCTGTCGGGCAAGGTTCCGAGACTGCAGGGCTTACTTCAATGTACACAAACACACACACACTCAAAGCTCGCAAGTGTCCTCTCCAGACTAAATCATGATTGATGAGGGCGGAATTAAGGTAACATTAGAGGGGACACTGCCGGGCCCGCTGCTTTAGTGGCATCACTCGGGTCAGCGGCAGACTGCGTTAGTATCGAGCGGACCTCTTTATTACAGCCTTCATGAATAAGTCAGGCAGGCGCTGGCCTGACAGGGCCCGGCACAGGATGGGTCCAGGGAGGCCGCAAAGGGGAAAAACCAGGCCACGCGGCTGAACAAGAAATGTGCCTAAATGTGCATTTATTTTATTTCTAAGCCCAGGCTGGTAATGATAGATGTTTTACTGAGAATATTTTAAGTTTATATTTTGATAAAGACATTTGAACTACACTGAAATATGATGAGACAAAAGGTATAACGTTTTATTATGGAAATTATGCATTCAGTTCTGTGCTTATGTTTCTGTTTTTGAAATTAAATGCAACATCATTATAATTCTTGCCAATTTTTATAATTTTTTAGTCAGGTTCAGGTTGGGTCGAGCTTGTGTGGTATTTTGTGACAATTTCGGCCAATGGTACCTATCCTTTCCGTATGATTCGCAGCTTGAAAATGTGTTTTGGTGACTGGTAAACGTGTTTTATTAAATGTACATTTTTTAAATTAAATGTTCATTTGATTTGCAAATATCTGCCAACCGTCGTCCGGTGATTAATGCGAGAGAGACGCGAAAATGAAACGTAGGCTTGCCTCATGGTTTAAACCGTCTCATTTCACCGCACATTTTCTTTCCCTAGTAGTGCGTGCAGAGAAAGCCGGGTTTTTAAAAAACATTTCTTGTCGGGTCGGGACAGGTTGGGCCAGGCTCGGGTCAGGCGCCGGCTGGATTCTGTCGGGTTCCGGCTCAGGTTCTAATATTTTCTATTCGTTTCCTTATCTTAGGCAAATAGCCACAGACCAGAATATGGATTATCTTGGACAAAAGGGTGTAGCTATTCAACCAAAAGACGTTTTAACCATTCCCAGACGGAGTGACTTTAACTTCAACTGCAGTGTCCTCACCATCCTGTTTATCCGCACGAAGTCCTCAGGCTTCTTGGCCCATAGAGGCAGTTCCACATCACAAACTGAAGCCCGGTCGTCGCGCACTCCCAGACTATAGCTGTTGCTGTTGACGAACATCTCTGGGAGGTAGTAGAACTCTGGAATCAGCTCCTGCCAGAGCGAGAGAAAGAGAGAGAGAGAGAGAGAGAGAGAGAGAGACGCATCATTCCCCCGACTCCGCGCATCGATCAGCACGGCGGATTTTTTCCCTTTTTGGTTTTAACAAAACACCGGCTATGTAACAAGAGGCAAATGAAAGAGGCTTGAGTGAGCAGGATGCAAGTGTTAAAAAAGGGTTAAGCACATTCAGGAATCCAGGGTGACCCAGGGAGACGGGAATCAAAACTAAATAAACAGCCTCCTTCAGAGCCGTGGGGAGTTTCAGTTATTTTTGACTGAAGTGCCGGGGTGTGTTCGTTGTGTTTGGTCAGGTTAGGTTATGGTCCCGTGGGGTGTGAGGTACACCATATGCAATCCAAGCCCTGGTGGAGCTGTGGAAGAGGGTCAATGCCCACTGGCCCTGAGTGAAAGGCTCTTCTCTGAGAGACCCTTCACTTTAAAACACTGAAATAATGGAAAGAAAAATATTTCCCTTTTCCTTCCTGTATTTTGCAGTTGCACCACAATTATCCAAAAGAAATAATATTTGTTTTTAAATTATAATTTAATTTCAAATGACAAATTTGCTGAGCAAATGTTTTTGGTTTGAGGCTAAATATTTTCTATGAAATTTGTTACCTCTGCTATATTGTTCTAGGCTATATTAGTTAAGTATGCTGAGCATTTCACATCACAGTTAAATAACCCATTAAAATGTCTTTTAATAATAAATTATTATATAAATAAATAATTTTAAAAAGTACATTTAGTGAAGGGCTGTGATTACCACAACACAGGAAACACACACATGCACACACACACACACTGCAAAGACTTTTGCTGAACACCCTAAAGTCAACCATGTGACCCTTGTGGACACTGGTTGTGCCCAATCAGCCGGGTCCATGTGCATTCCTGTCTCGCTCTTGTCTGCTACTCTGCATTACCCAGAATACCCTGGGACAGATGCCTCTGCACATCCAAGCATGTGCACATGGGGAATGTGACCTCAAAGCCTTTTCTCTCGACTTCCCCTTTGAGGAAAAAAAAATTAAAACCATTTCAAAGCGCTTAGCGTGTTATTCTGCCTGCATGTGTCTGACAGGTCGAAGGACTCAGGACTCCTGTTCTGTTTTGCTTTCATTCCTCTCTTCTTCTTTATCTGCCATGTTTTCATAAATCCGTTTTTTACTCTGCCCACAGGGTGTGTAAAACGGTGAGAACAACCCTGATGTCTGCTGCTCGTATTTCTACCCATTTCTATCCATGTTCTGCCCAACTGGCTGGATGATGAGGGCTTCTCTCTGGATCGCTCTGACCTGCATCACATTGCACCGCCACCACTTATTCACCATCAAGATTTAGTGTAATTTGCATTTGCAGTACAGACATCATGGATACAGGGTGCTTGTCTCAGCTTTTTGCTACTGAAAGCTGATGCTGTGCCCCATGGTAGATTAACTAATTCAGAGCCTCCCATGCTCCGCCCATTAGCGCGGCTTCCTCCCCCCACCTTGTACTCGTTACAGCCAAGCCTGCTCAGGGTTAATGAAGGGGGGTGGAGGTCAGGGGAGGGGCCGCTGGTAAAACAAGCCACCTTTTAATCAGGGTCCTGACGACCCCACGCACCAGGCCAGGGCAGCTCGCACAACAGAGCACCAAACCCTGGGGAGCACCTTTCAGACAACCAGTCTCATTCCCCAAGCTCTTGCTGAGTGTGTGTGTGTGCATGTGTGTGTGTGTGTTTGTGTGTGTGTTTTAGTCAATGCACAGGAGTGTGCCTGCATGCGTCTAATAAACACCGCTTTACGTTTAGGGTGTAATTTTGACCTTTTTACGTCTGGTGATCCATGAAACTGAACCTTTGCTCTGGAAAAAATCAGGTATTCAAACAGGAAGTCAACTGCACTTGCACTAACATGTCATCAGTGGCAAAGCAAAAAAAAATAATGCAAAATGGCCAGCCGAGTCCTGTTACTTATACATTATGGAGAAAAAAAGACACATAGACTTTGTAAGGCAATGTCTCTTCCCTCTTCAAACACATCTAGACTAGCTGCGCCGCTGTAAAAACAAATGTGGACAGACACAGGAGTGCTTTATGCAGGCCGTATTTGTTAACAGGGTGGCGTATGAGTATGTGGCTGCCCGGGCTCTCCGCATCGGCACGTATGTGGCAGACCATGTTCGCTCAGCCCCAGCGATGAGTAAAAGGCCTGTCTGTATATAAAAGAGCAAATTTTAAATAGCTTTTGTCATTAATGCTTTATTAATTGCCTGGGGCAAAGCGAGCCTGATGCGGGGTGTGCTAGAAAAATATGACACTTTGAGGTCAGCGCGTGTTCCTGCTGTGTCCTGTGGAAGGGGCAAAATGTGGAGGAAGCAGCGGGGTTCTTCTGCAGACTTTTTTTTTTGTCTCGTTAGCTCCGTGGAGAAGAAAAGCTCGCCCCTCGTCCCAGTCTGGGGCTTTATTCACCTTGTAAAATTTTTTGTTTTTACATGAAAATTGAGCAGCATGTTTGTCAAATTTACATTTATGGGAACATTTTTGTAAAGACAAAAAGTGACCTAAATTTGGTCAATGCTTTTTTGTATTCTTTGTATAAATATACAAGTGTAACGACTCTTTGCCTAAACACCTACTCTACTCATTAAATCCTAAAACATACATATAAAATGCATTATTTGAAGATGAAGTGTAATAACTGTGTAACATAAGATTTACAAACGTGTTACAACCCCTATACTACACAATTTTCTACACCTAAAAATAACCTACTAACCCTGCCGAAAGCATATCTGTTTTCTGATTATAATAAGCCCTTAAGTTATAAAAACAGTGAGCACACACACACACACACACACACACACATATACACACAGACAGACAGACCTGTAAAAGCTGAAGTGTTTAACAGAATTTGCATTTAAATTAGGCCAGGCCAGATATTTCCTGTAACTCTCGCACCTTGACGTCAGACGTGTCGCGCTGGCAGTTCCTCCAAGAGCGTGCAATGGCAGAGAAGGTGCGGTCAGGGTGGTCAAACTTGTTGTTGTTGGCATTGAGGAAGAAAGTGGTGAAAGGCTCCTGCAGAGGGAAAAAACGCACACACACACACGCACACACACACACATCAATTCACTTATTAAACAAGCACAAAAAAGACTAGATAATTGCAATATATTATATAATTATAATATATCATTAAGAACCCTCATGGCAAACAATTCACACGGTGTGATTGAGAGCTCTGTTGGACGAGTGCCCAGAAATTTCCGATTCGCACAATCATTTGGGTGTCAGGGACTCATGTGTCAGATTATGGAGTGGCGGTGCAAGTTTTCTCCTCATTTACTGTACCGACGCCCCAGGCTGAATTAATTAGCTGGCTCCCCGTTTTCTTTGCGCTGTGAGCAGCAGCCGATCTAATTGGCTTACGCGCAGGGTTATCAGTTTGGGATGGCAGCGCAGGGAAATGGGACTCCATCACATGGAGTTACAGTAGGCCATCAGCCCGCTAGGACAGACGCTCCGCCTGAGCGCCGCAGTTGCACTCGCCGAATCTGTCAGGGCCGCTTTCCTGCTCATCAACCTGCCGCGCTAATTGGAAGTAGAGATGGAGGCATGAAAATACCAAGCTCTTTGTTGCACTTTTTAGCACGAAGGAAATAAATCTCAGAGCGATTTCGTGTGCCTCGTGTCAGCAATCTACTGAACTGTGTCGCAGCCCTAACCTGGCGGGTGAAAAGTACAGCAAACGTTGTTTGCATATAAAGACGCACAAAGCCTTCTATGTGCATCGGAATCCGAATGCATAAGAAAAAAAAAATGGAAAAATCCGAGCAATGCATTTACGGTTACAGCCTCAGCAGAGTGAGATGTTACAGTGCTGCGTGAGGGCGTCTCTGCTCGGTAGCTCTGCTCTCTCTGGGCCATCTCGGGCACGTAAACCTGTCAGAGCGGGCGTCTGTAAATCGTTACCCAGGGTGCCTTATGAAAGGTGTCTAAGGCCGGTGAGTTGGCCTGTTTCTTTAATTTGAGCAGAAGCTTTGATTTGCCCCAAACACAAATCTGTACTCTGTCACAAAATGATTTCAAATCAACATGCTTTGAAATAAATCAGTGTTGTTGTGTGATCCTTTATTGCAAATGAAAGTCTTATAGTTATATATAGTTATAGAAATATCTTATAGTTTGCTTATAGCTTACGCATATAGTTTATCGTTGTAATAATTGAAATACTTATTAGTACAGCGGCACATTTGGCACATATACAAGCAAACTAAATGCTATTATTGTAAAAAACACAATACATCCGACAACCAGGGCATCAAATGATACATCATATCTCCCAGTGGAGGAAATGTGCAGCATTTTGTGCCCCCTGGGACAGGTGGTTCAGTTGTAGACCAGGAGCGATACTCACTATCCTGACGAGCCAGAACAGGGTGGAGGCAGCGGTGGAGTAGTGTGTGTTGTAGTGGCATGGCGGCATCTGCTCATCCTCCCACGCTTCGTAGCGCTCGGCGTAGAACACCGCCCGTTTCGGGTTCAGCGCTCCGATTGGCTGCACAGACAGGAAACGGACGTGAATTCCCACTGGAAAAAGCTGCCTAATTGCGCAGAGCCAGGTGTGCATGCAGCACTTTAACACAAGTACACGGCTAATCCAGGACGCATCCGTCACCACACTCTGGAACATTAGCGGAGAAGACGCAGAATAAATTCGTTAGATTTTTGTTGTAGTGTTAGTGAGCTGTAGAGAGAGTAATCGTTATGAATCTTTTATGGTGAGGCTTTTTAGGCCTCCATTAAAAAAGGCCTTTGTCATGTCCCTGTGTCTTTGGAGGTGATCGTTCTGTATGGTGTTATTATGACTGCTGTTTGCATGGGTAGCTGTATTACCATCCCCATTTACATACACATTTATGTGCACAATCGCCTCTGCTTTAGTGCAACGTGCAATTAAACTTTCGCACTTAGAGCAGTTCGCTCTGTAGAGGTGGTATAAACACACGGAAGCAGAATTCACACACCCACACGCTATTGACAAAAATGACCTTCAAGCAGCTAACCTTCAAACGGATATTCATTTAAATGTCAAAGCAGCAAAAGACTTTAAAATGTCACAGGCCACAGCGTTCCGTTACCAAAGTCTTCTGACTCATTCGTCAGCTTTGCCTTCTGCATTTTATCCAGGATTTTGCATCAATACTTCATCATGACACAATAATTATCATCAATTTTGGCTACTATTATCAACAATAAACTGTATAAAACAGTATACAACTAGTATGGTAACATTCATGTATTCATTTTTTTTGAAAGAGACAAAAAGCCTGTGTTCCATCAGCCAATTAAACACGGAGCACACAGACACACGCAGTGTCCTGCCCTGTGGTGGCGGAGCAATGTATTTAGTTCATTATAAACAGGTTTAGGAGTGGATAAATTGCTTTGTCTGCCTTTTCAATCATTGCGTCCGATAGCCGAGCCCGGGAGGCGTGCCGGCCGTCAATATTAATACACCTGCTGCTATTGAGTCTGTGGTTCGGATGAAGGGGAGAGCCAAAGCTGAATGATGATGTGATCAATACTCGCCACTGAGCCTAGAGCCCAGAGGTACGATGGGGGTGCACAGGGGAGGGAAGGGACTGAATGGATTTGCAGCTGAAGACGTATGTAAAAATCTATACCCCAAAACACAGTGTTTCCACCCGATCCACCAAGCAAGAAAAATGGATGATAAATTAATTTAATTTGGCCCGTCAATACAACGCGGTGCTACTCAGCTTTTCTGAAACCTCATTGGCTAAAATGAATACTGCTAAGAACATGGGGTGATGGTGACCCAGCGCATGGGCAGTGGAGGAAAATAAAAGCCCCCGTCCGTCTCCCTTTGCCTTTTAATGGCTGCCTACAGCGCCGTTAGCGCAGCTGAGCTGAATGAAAGAGAAGTTTATTGAGATCTACGCAGATTTACGGGGTGATAATAGTCAGTATGTGAAGTCCGGGGCTGGTCCTGATTGGGTGATGGGCCACAGGAAGTCTTACACGCTGTAAAAACGTCGCGACTGGAAGGCAGTCTAGTCGCTCAGCTGTTGTGTTTGTGCCTGGAAAGTGTTGTGCTTGGCACCGAGGCGAACAGTGCGGCCTTGACGACATCGCTTACTGCACGTTTTCCACCAGAATCTCGTTCTACGGGTCACCAAGCTGAATCAACATTTCAGATACTGCTTTATAACACAACACTTTTGGTCAGTATTGGAAAATCCCATTCATAAAATTTGTAAATTAAAACAACATATAATTGATATGATCTTTCTTATTAAATACTAGTCATGAGCAAAACACATACCCTACTGAACTAATACATACATACTGAAATAATAAAATAATTGAGAAAGTATAAATGCAAATGTGTTCTGCAACCTCAATCAACATTTAATTACACCTTCAGGCTGGTTTACCTTCACCTTCCCCGTAAAACCGCTGCTCAGCGAGGCAGGAATGAACGTCATCTCTGAGACGAGAGGGTCGTGACTGGATAATGAAACATATTTTCTCCTTGTGATGACAAGCAGAAATGCCGGTGCACACACTTATCTAATGACTAAACATCTGTACAAAGATAACAAAATCCCTAATTTCATATTTGCACTTTATATATTGACACTGAGTGAACTTTGAGAAAATGCAGCTCTAGCCAAACAGTCAGTGGAAGTGTGCGGATTTGCAAAATTACATACATGACACAAACAAGACACATGCGCACATCACATGTAGCAAAGTCTGAAGACAAAATAACTGTAATTAATTCATGAATAAGATCCTGTCTGTACTGTAGGAAACAAATTTAAACCGGCCTGGATAGAAAAGCCAGAAAACAGAAGCAACAGAGGTTTTTCTATCTTATGTCGGAATATGAGGAGGGAAAATACCTGGCAACTCAGACACAACTGAAAAGCATGAATACTGCATCCCGCTCTGGTTCACGTGCATCACATCACAGCATCATATGTGCATGCTGCAAGAAAGATTCGGTTTGGACAGCGATGGGCCGCCGCACTGTCTGCAAAGGAGACGATGAATATTCATGACCCGGCAAATAAACATAACACCGTCACCCCATGTTCTCCCGCTCTGAAGTAACACGGCCCGAGCACTTATCTCAAAAGAAGCAGACAACGCACAATACACAATAAAACGTTGAGGTTGGAGAGCATCCATCGGGCCTGTTCTCTGCCGTCTCCTGCAGCACGGAACCAGGCCCATACGCAAAGCTCACGTTCTGCAGCAGACGTCGCCGGGTGTCAGAAGGGTGACATTCCCCCCTTGTCACCATTAATACCATGACTACCACGAGCACTTAGAAGAATGGCAGAGGAGGGAACGCGCTGGGCCAAATACTCTCATTATCGGACAATTAAAAAGCCATTTGCCTGAAGAGGGTGGAGAGACTCGTTCGCGTTCCCTGTACCTGCGAGAACGGGATGAGGGGCCCTGACCAGCTGTCACCTTCTCTGCAAGTCGTCCCCAATTCCTCCTGCGGCGATAGCCGGAAACTGGCTGCTTGCCTGAACGTGAGGAATTTTAAAAAAGTACTTTTTGAACCGATTTAGATGAAGTTCATACAAACTGCTAACACCTGATCCCCCGCGCGAGGAAAACACGCCGTGATCAAACCGCGCGTTTGTATCAAATAAGTGTCACTTGCTGCACAAGACAAACTGTGCATCAAAATTAATTAGCGTCCAGCTCCCCACAGTCTCCTGCTTTTCAAAGGCCGGCGGATGCAAGTCGAGGGGAAGGGACGTTTATTTTTGTTTTTGCCGGGCCCTATCTGGGCTGCACCCCCCCCCCTCCCCCGAGACGCACATGCCGCTCTTCACATTTCAGAGGAAATGACGCCGCGCCGCGCCACACTGTCAGGGAAAGTTGCACTTGTTTTCCTCCGGCCTCGTCAGAAGGAGCCGAGCGCGCAGCTACGGTCTAATGCAATCAAGATCCTCCGAGTCAAAACAGCGCAGATGTGCTCCTCAACAACCCCCGGTGAGCGCAGGAGAGGAGCGGAAAAGAGGAGAAAAACAAAACTATCCATTATTGAAGAGAGCCGGCGTGTTTTCGTGTGTGGGGTCTGTTGGTGCACGACGGCGTGAAACTGTAATTGTTATGACAGGCGGGCAGCATGAGGCGGCCACAATGGAAGAAGTGATGGAGAATTTCTGTTTGGGTTCAGCAGACAAACAATGTTTTAAATTCACGTTGCCATGTTCCACGTCCCTTCTCCAGTTGGTAACCATTTAGAACCATATAGAGCCCTTTCTACATTAATAGGCTTTAGCTATATATAATAAGATATGATAATTTACAATAGATCAGTTGAAAAGTTAAGTTACATATTCACATAATATTCATACATTCTATTTAAAAAAAAAAACACAGTACATTACATTTGAATTTGAATTTGCATTTCTGTGTCCAAGCCTGTCAGAGTAACAAGGCTACAGGATTTCAGGTTTACATTTTACATTTACAGCATTTATCAGACGCCCTTATCCAGAGTGACTTACAATCAGTAGTTACAGGGACAGTCCCCCCTGGAGACGCTCAGGGTTAAGTGTCTTGCTCAGGGACACAACGGTAGTAAGTGGGGTTTGAACCTGGGTCTTCTGGTTCATAGGCGAGTGTGTTGCCCACTAGGCTACTACCCTTAGACTTCATGCACTGTTTCTAGTTACTATTCATCATTTCCAGTCAACCAACTGTTACCATTAAGAAATATGAACAAATATGGAGGTCTGTCTGTGTATCTAGTAACTCAAAGGCATTCTGGACAAGAGCATCAGCAGAATGAAATGTAATATTAGTAATAGTAGCATTGGCATACAGTACATTCCAAGCAGAAAAGCTGCAGGAACCCTATTGCGTTTAGTCGGATTTGTATTATTATTTTTCTGCCCTAAAACATGTTGGGGAGCAAAAACCGCGAGGGTCAGATCTTAGCAAACTACACAGTCGGTATCCAACCCACTAGTCAGGTACTAAAAATGCGAGTAACTGCGCGTGTGTGGAATTGCTAATTTGCATAATGTGCAAAACCAACTTTTGCTAACTAGTCCGTGGCTTTCCGGCCCATGTGCGCAAATTTGATGTCATTTGAAGTGCAAGAGAGGAAATATTTGAAGCACAAGAGAGTAACTATTTTTTTTTTTTGTGTTTGTAAGTCATAAAATTACCAGATGTTTGCTTTGTTTAATCCATCACTATGTGCCAAATCTTCCTAACTAAGTTTGTGGACAATGTGCGTACATCAAAAACAGTACTTTTTCAAACTAGTCCATGAATTATTGAGCAATCAGCATGAAACTGCTGTTAAATGACTCAGAGCTGTCCAAAAAAAATTTGGGAAATGGCATGGGTGTCATTAAACAGGCAAAAATAGCAAATAATAGCTCAGATCCGTACCAAATTTTGTATGTGTAGGGTGGTAGAAGCCTTGACCCAGGTTCAAATTGCCACTTACTACCATTTTGTCTCTGAGCAAGACACTTAACCCTTAAGTTGCTCCAGGGGGACTGTCCCTGTAACTGCTGATTGTCACTCTGAACAAGGGCATCTGATAAATGCTGTAAATGTATGTGTATGTATTATGGGTGTTAGTAAATATCAATACAGCAATATATTGCAATCTTTTATGTGGTGATATTGTGTCGATACAGGGACATCCTATATTGATATTTTTGTTTAAAAATTTAGTCCACTGTGCTGTGTTCTGTTTTCTTTAGCTTTTCTAGAATCAGCATGTGACTACAACCTCCACTCCTGTAGATGGCACTGTACAGCTGGGTACTTTGATTAACTGCCTGGCATTTCAGGCTGAGTGAAACTGCAACAAAAAAAATATTGCAATATGTACAGTATCACAATATATCATGATATAATCGTATCGTGACCCGTGATCAATATCATATTGCCGATACGCACCCCTGTTATGTATGTATGTATGACAATCGTACATGCCAAAATTTGTAGGCGTTGGCCACTGGGGGCCCTAAGGCAGGACAATGAAATGTGCACACTGGCCATTTTCCAGGCTTGATAATGTCTGTGAGTCAAACAGCTCAGCTGTCATTTGTGATTTGTGACTTGGCTTGTATTCTAAGTCAATTTTTCTACATGAATTTGGCCAATGATGGCCAAATTTACTTTTCAAGTATTTTAACAAAAAGCATCTATCTGGGACTGATAGATGTGACCCTGTTCCTGTTGTTGACTGCTTGAAGGTTGTACATAAATTTTCTTATTTCTATTTAAGTTCTATTAAAGTTTTAGAGTGAAAGAAAATCATTTTTATAATGAACCTATCAGAATGTCAATGGGTTAAAAAGTAATAATAGTGTTTGATAAGTTGACAATGCACTCGTTTCATTTCCGCAAGGCATTTGCATTAGGCGAGGTCTTCTCAGCTCAGGTAATTACGTTTGCTGTCAGTTCGGTGTTTTGGGCTCGTTTTGCCCTGAGAGACGCCGCAAAGAAGACACATCATATAATTTCCTGTCAGTAATGCACAAATGATGTGAAATAACATGTGAAACCGCACCAAGACGGAGAGCGGAGCGCTCACGGAGCCGGGTGGACGTTTACACGTGCCAATTAACAGCCACAAAGCTTCCTATTCCCATCAGTCACCTGCCAGTCAGCGTGAAGTAATCATTAGTTTGTAATAAATAAATGGCCAACCATAAGAACACAGCTGCCATGTAGGAATCTGCTGGTCCTGGCCTGAGGCAAGGCGTTGCAGCTCTCACACCCGACTGAACATCCCATCGGTGTAATAATTGCAGGTGTGTCTGAGTGTGTGAGAGGGGCATTAGGCGGTGTGATCAGTACATTCCTACATTCAAATTGGAAACGCAGCCAGTCAGCTTCGGGCCCGATCTGATTGGCAGAATCGTCCTGCTTGGCAGTCACATGATCTCTGCTCTGTGCTTATTGGGTCCAGTCCTGGCATGCGCATCATGGGGAAGGTGTGTGTGTGTGTGTGTGTGTGTGTTGGACTCACACTGCATGATTCTCCCATCACTGCCAACAGCAACATTTATTACTCAACACTGAAGTCCAAAAGACACACCGGGAAAAAAAAAAACCTAAACTGTCAGCGTCTATTGTGAAATAGTATTATTAATGCCTTGTGAGCACAGAAAAGAGAAACTCAAAAAAATACAGCGGCCATACAACACAGTCAGATATTAAAGTAGCAGTATACACTCGCGCGCGTGCACACAACTGACACGAGAAAACAGTGAACGCTCAAAAAAACCCACCCACACACTCCACACTGCACACTGCACACATCAATTCCCCCGAGACTCTCCACCTACTGTAGCATCAATGCATTATTGAACAAAGGGCTGCTCTGGCACAGCACAGACGCTGTGTGTGTGAGTGTGTGTGTGTGTGTGTGTGTGTCATGCTCTACTATCTCTCTCTCTCTCTCGCCCTCTCTGCTATGAACTTGGGAGGGAGCCCTGGGGTCCCAAGGACAATTGTCAGGAGAGGGCGGGGGTACATGCTAATGAAGGCAGTTCCGTACTGTAAACAGCAAAGGAGAGCATGTCACAGGAATACATTACAATACATAACTGTCTGCCGAGGGCCCAGGGGCCAATCCATCCCACAACCCCCCCCCGCACCTCAGCCCACCTGGTGCTCTCCGGCGGCCGGGCAACTGCTGGCCGCAGACGCGGGGAGCAAAATCCAGAAAAACATTACGGCCATATTTAGCTGGCAAAAATGAAGTCGTAATTACAGATTTCACTCAGATATGCTTGTCGAATGAATCCGTGATATATGCAGATATATGCAAGATATCTTAAATTTTATGTTTGAAGATCAATTTAATGTCGTAATTTCAGGATGACACTTCATCACACTTTTAGTACTTCTGAATGTTAACCATGTGTCTAACAGGGTTAATACACGTTAATTCATATAGTACCGGTTACAGCTGCTTCTAATTAACACTTCGCGTTAATTAGTTAACCTTAAATGAACGCCCTGATGAACCAGCTAGCTAATCATTAATAAGGGCAGAAAATTACTTGTATATAGTTTCATTTCATTTGTTAAAAGGCTTGTTTTTAGGGTTGTTTTTATTTAGTTTTCTGAACTTTCGCCATTAATTCTTTCACCAACAGTGAAACTTTTTTTTCCCAGAGACAAAATGCCCAGTTTCCCATCAGTCAGAAACCCCCCAAAATCTGTTTTTAACTGCTGCAACCATTATCTTGGGAGGGGGGAAAAAAAAAGTAAGAGATCATGGCGCAGAGCGAAAACCCGCTGCCCCTGACTGCTCAGCGCTCAGTGATGTTAAGTCCCTCCGTGCTGACAGACGGAAAGATGAAAAGCAACGCGCTTACTCCGAGTGAGTGCAAACGGACGAAAAGCGTTGCTGGCAAGCGGCCTTTCGGGGATCTCTGGGAGCCGAGCAGCGACCGGGGTCGGCTCTTTGATAGCAGAGAGAAGCAGAGAGAGAGAGAGAGAGAGAGAGAGAGAGAAGGACAAAGGAGGAGTGAGATAAAGAGATGGGGAAAAGATGAAAGAGGGAAGGATAGCATCCAGACAGCAATATAGCCGACTTCAGGTCTGCGAGTCTGTTAGCAGCAGGGGGGATCGTGGATTATTGTGGAGACGGTGAGGCTCGCCCACTGCCCCTGATTAACACTGGACGTGGGAAACGAGCGACAGAATGAAGTGGAAAAATGGAAATGCGTGTCTGTGTGAGGCCCGCGTTCGTCTCGAAACACACCTAGTAACAGCTGGACCTCTCTGGATTTATGGCCCGGCTCATTCTGCCCGGAGTTCACGTGGCCTGTTTAGGGGATTAGTTAAACACAGGGAGAATTCCTATCGGAGCATCACTCAGGCAGACAGCCGGAGGAGTTATGGGCCATTTTAGGGCCCACATGCAGAGGACACGAATAACTTACTGGTACTGGAACAGGGTTCAGATGGGGTTTAGTGATTACTGCTAGTGAACTGTGTAACTTACTAAAAATCACTAAATGATTGAGCTGTTATTGTTAATGCATTTTTTGCCATGCTATAATGCGAGAAGAATGTCAGGTTGTGTTATGTGAACGAGTGTAGAAGTTCCTCTCCTCCTCCATTTTCATTCTGCGCTCATCTCAGGGACATGTCCACTCCCAAATCAGACACGTGGAAAGGTGGCCAGAGCACTCATTTCAAGTATCGAATCACTAATGCTCCCTGGTGCGTTGTATTATTCCACCATTGTATTATCAGCACACCGTTATTCTTGTGGCAATTATCACCCTTTTTGCATCATGCAAACTTGTTATTAAAATGATTAACTCTTACATTTACATTTACAGCATTCATCAGACGCCCTTATCCAGAGCGACTTACAATCAGTATTTACAGGGACAGTCTCCCTGGAGCAACTCAGGGTTAAGTGTCTTGCTCAGGGACACAATGGTAGTAAGTGGGATTCGAACCCGGGTCTTCTTAACTCTTATCATTAACAAACATCCATACAATAAACAAATGAAACTTTAATTCTGAGTAATGCTTTGTTTAGGGTGGTAGTGGCCTGGTGGGTAACACACTCGCTTACGAATTAGAAGACCCAGGTTCAAATCCCACTTACTACCATTGTGTCCCCGAGCAAGACACTTAACCCTGAGTGTCTCCAGGGGGGGACTGTCCCTGTAACTACTGATTGTAAGTCGTTCTGTATAAGGGCGTCTGATAAATGCTGTAAATGTAAATGTTTGAACCGTTTTTTCAAGCGTGACTCCAGATGACTGGAGAAGTAGAGGAAGAGAAAGGGACAGCTTCATCTCCGCGCTGCACACACGCTCACGTGTGCATTTTGTCAAGAAGGTGTGTGTTTTGATGGCTTTTAATAGAGAGGGTCTCTGTGTCACGCACACAGCAGACCCACTTGTGAATGGCGTGACAACGCTTGCCGTGTTGGGAGCGCCCCTTCGCACGCGCTCCTCTACACAGCTCACGTCTGGCACGTCATGTCTGCGTTATTTCCGACATCCCCGCTGCTCCTCGCCAGACTGATGCTTAATAAGGAGACTTCCTGTGACAATGGCAGCCCCCTCCTCACTCCTGACATTCAAGACGTGCACAGATACAAGCACACGTATACGTATACAAATACACACACCTATGGGCAGATGCTCTCTCACACACACAGAGATGTATCCCGCACCTTTGACAGATCCCTGAAGTTTCCAGGAAGTGTGAGGTCCAGCTCTTCAGACTCATAGTTGGTGAGGACCCAGGGGAAGACCGGGTACTGGTTCAGGTCATTGTATGTCCTCCCTGAGACAGACAACCAGAGAGAGAGAGAGAGAGAGAGAGAGAGAAATAACTTTCTTTTTTTCTTGGTTAGACGAGCAGCCGGAGGAGAGGGAGAGAGAGCAAAGATGATGAAAAGGCTCAGGACAGGAGGTGGGTGTTGCTGGGTTACTGTGGTGAACCAGCATGTAGCGTTTCACTATCTGTCCAAGTTCAGCGCCGAAGTGAGCTCCATTCTCATTACAGCTTCCTGTCTCTGCAGCCGGTTCTATACCGTAACTGACTGCAGCCCAGACCCTCGCTGTGTGTGGGGGGGGGGCTATAAGCGCCTCCTAAAGGTCCACATAATGTTAGAGAGCCCGGTGAAGGTGGATCCCGATCCCATGGAAACCCCTAATGGCCTGTTTCTGCGACGTTTGCCAGTATAATTACGGGGAGATAAATCCAGTCAGAGGTGATGCTGACGACACCCTGCACCTCCAGCGCCTCCTCACGCCACAGGCCACTCCCTGATTGGATGGCTCCTGCTGGTAACCATGCCAACCTCTGGTGAATTTTCATAAAACATTTCGTACGTTTGCTGTGCTGAGAGCCAGATGTGGATTTTTCACGATGCCAGACTTTGTCATAAAAACTGTGTGAGTGACGTCTTTTTTGACAGTGACATGAGTCCACTTTGAGTGGCTGTGATTCCTACCACTTACCCGAGACCATAAGGGGCCATTTCATACCCCAAATATGCAGAGAAATAGGAATCAGCCAATCAGCCACAACATTAAGACCCAGGTTAGCGTTTGGACTTTACTCAGTCAGAAAAATGCTACCAACGTGGCAAAACGACACAAAAACTTGAAACGTTCTACTGGAAAGCAGAGACGCCAATTACAATCCTCAAAAAGTCACTCAGGCCTGCTGGTGGGTCCCGGGTAAGATGCAGAGCTTAATTACAGTGGTTGGAAAACAGAGAGTGGACTGAAAGAAGGTCAGGGAGAGAGAGAGAGAGAGAGAGAGGAGGAAAAAGCGGACAGGTCTGACAGCAGCGTGGATGGGGCCAGGCTGGCGGGTGGAGATGTTAATATCAGTGAAATAGTGTTTAATTAGGAGTGCACCGGGCTCAGCATTAACACCCTTCCTCGCTCTCCCGTTCTCTGCCTCCCTCCTCCACCTCCTCTTCCTCCACGGCGCCTGTCTGCCATGCCAACACCCCTGTCAGCTGGGGTCATTAGGCGAGTTTTCTTTTTCCCCCATTCTTTTTTTATTTAATGAATTTCCGGCATGTTCTCTAGGCCACCTCGCATCCAATTAGCTGACAATAATATATATCGGGGCTCTCGCCATGGCGACGGAGGCTAAATATAAATATGCATGAATACGCAGCGGTGGAATGATGACACCTCTCTGAGGGAAGTGTCGCACAAGGCGCTCTCACCCAGCGCTACTAGTCACAGTTCACAACTACAACCGAAACTCGCACACACACACACACACACACACACACACACAGAAGCTCACACATGCAAAGACTAATTATCTTGGAAAGGCTGCGATTCACGGCTTGCGCGTGCAGGAGAGCAACATCTGAGCACGGCGAGGAGTTTCTCGCGGTTCAAAGCAGCCGAACTTAAAGAGTGTAAAGAACACCTGCCTCCTGATATCAAAAATGTACAAAAGGCGCGGCGAGTAATCCTGTAGTGCTGCTGCAACTGACAGAAAACTCCAAACCGGGAAAATAAAAGTGCCTGCATTGATTTCAGAAGTCAGCTTTTAGCATATATCTAATGCAGAGAGTGTGTGTGTGTGTGTGTGTGTGTGTTGGGGATGCCATATGTCTCTGTCTCTTGCTCTTCAGTGCTGCTCCAGTTTTTTCTGTACCTCCCGTCAAAATGTAAGAATATAAAAGTGGGTTCAGCTAATGAAGTGAACCTAATTCTAGAAGTACGTTTCTTCTTTTATCTTAATCATATCATATTCATAGGGTGCTAGTAGCCTAGTGGGTAAGACACTGGCCTATGAACCAGAAGGCCACCAAGTCACGGGTTCAAACCCCACTTACTACTTAGTATAAGTCACATAACCCTGAGTGTCTCTGTAACCACTGATTGAAAGGCGCTTTGGATAAGGGTGTCTGATAAGTGTGTGTGTGTGTATGTATAAAGCAATTTCCTTAATAAAGTTTTTAATTGTGATTTGATTCTGATTATATATGTGAGTGTGTGTGTGTGTTTATATTAGTGCTTGATAATTATAATGATTGTTGTACTGACCAGCGATGGTGTTTAGGAACATCAGGTACTCGAAGTTGGAGATCTCCCGCCGCTGCCAGCGCTGGGTCATGTTGGACGACTTAAAGAGCTGCCGCGGGGTGGCCAACGAGATCCGCCTGCGATACACCAGGAAATAGTGACACCATAACCAGAGCATCTCATTAGCAGCTGTGGAACAGTGCTGGGGTGTAAATCTTTGTCTTGGTTCTGGAAAGAACACTTGTAGACAACTCCAATACGGTTCCGCTGGCACTAGTGTGTGTATTGCATTTGGCTAAAGAACATAAAAGGGGCTAACACCATAACACATGTGAGGTGTCGGGCAAGGCTTCGGTCCTGTGGATTGTACTGGCGGGATTATAGTCTGGGGACAGAGCGGGATTCTTTATTGATGACCAAAGTGCTGCATTCCCATGTCTTGAAGTGGGTTCAACACATGTGCTGTCAATAAGTGCCTGGAAACGAGGCCAAAGCCCACTCTGACTGAACCAGACGTCACACTCTACACTCTGTCAAGGCTGCTAGAGGACAGGGAGTCCGTTGACGCCGTGGGATTCGCAGCTCTGCACCGCGTTTTGTAGGCCGGGCCGATAGCAGCAGAGGAAGTACGTGCACTTCCATTCTTTCTGTCCCTCGCAGGGGCCGGTATAAAAGCTGAGGCAGGCTTTTGTAGAGCCCTCCAGAACAGAATTGGGTCAGTTCAGACAGGGTCACTGTCCACTCACTGCAGCAGCCACAGCGCCGTGATTTATGGTGCCGTTGCTGCAGGCTAACTGACTCGCATGAGCGCAGGAGGACAGATGCACACACATAATATATATTTATACTGTAAGCCTTTTGCTGAGAAAGACAGAAGAGTTGGGTACATGTTCTAAAAACAGACCATAAGCAAAGATTTCTGTAGATCTACTGTATGTGCTGTACTGTTTTAATTGCTTTACTTAAGACATAGTGTGGGGAGTGGGCACTAATGTCAGGATTTATAGAAGTAAATAGATTAAATAAAATGTCATCTGTATCTGTAGAGATTTTTTTTATTTTCGATTGGCAAACTAGTGGCTCCGACATACAGCGCCTATGAAAACATTCTCCGTTATTTTACTCTACCTGGCTTGTGGCAGGCCATAGCTGGTGCCAACACCAACACGGGGTAAACTGTAGACCACCTTCTTCACGGTGGCCTGGTCCGGGAAGTTGAACATGACCGACGCTGAATGAAATAAAACCACAAAACACAGTGAGACACCAAGCAGTGCTTCAAAAATAACAAAAGTGAAATAAAATATTGTGTAATGCCTTACTTCTGTTAGCCATGAAGACCTCCAGAGCCGTGTTCTGCAGCAGGTAACGCCGGGAGAAGACTGCCCGGATCTCACTGAACATCCACTTCCCATGGAGTCCCTCTGAATATGCCAACACCTGCACCATGAGAAGAAAACAGAGGGGGAAAAGACAGAAATATGACATTATATAAGCTGTTACAGGACAGCCGAGACACTACAGGACATTTCAACCAAAGCGCGAAAGGTTGGGGAGAAGCGGATTCATTAGCCTGAAGTCATGTCTGACAGCGAAGGTTGACGGCTTCCGAATCATCTGGAAGGTGAGATCTCTCCTAAGGTGGAAGATGACCAGCTCTCCACACCTTTCCTCTGCACTTTTGACACTTCCCTTTTTTCACCCAGCGGTCCATAACATTGCACGCGGTGTTGCGGCCCCGTGCCAACGGTGGTCAGACAGGCGTGAGTAATCAATACCAACCGTGGGGGAGAGGGTTTGGAGGGGTCATTAGAGAGCTCAACCCCTCCAGAGACAACGGGGCCAGAGAGGGAGATCAAGAGATGCTGTCCGACAGGTAAGAATGATGCCCACGCTGCCTCCATTGCTCCATCTCTCAGCACCCTCTTCCTTTGTCTCGACTGCTCTCCGGTTGTGAAGACTGCTGCTCAGAGAGATTTTTTGTCTTTATATGTGCAACTGTTTAGATGTTGAGTGTACATGTGTAATGGCTCTGCCGTTAATACAGTTTAAGGGCTTTTACACACAGCAAACACTCTTCATTAAACCCAACACCCTTAGTGAGCAGTGGGCACCCATGAAAGGTGTTTGGGGATCAAGGGGACCTCAGTGGCACCTCGGCGGTTCAGGATTTGAACCAGCAACCTTTCTGTTTTGATACCTGGCTGGTGGTTACACATTCTCCCATGACTCCGGAGTATTTTCTTTGAGGGTTTCCGAAAAATAATGAAGTGACAGGGCACTATTTTCACACAGGTGCTATGCAATGCAAATTCTAGCATGAATAGTTATGTAAGTAGATCAAACCGGAAAGAGAACATGATCATAAAATGACGATTTTATGATCAAATTTTAAAATGGGATGGGCCAATGATTGATAATTCTCACATATGCTATTTTCTTTTTTAATTTTTGATATTTACTGAAGAAGGCTTTACGTTCACGTTCTCAACTGAATGGACAGAAGAATTCGGTTTATTTAGAATTCCAAGTACGAAAGACGGCGTGTCTGTTAGGCCATCTTTCGTAGGCTTCATAAAGCATCTCTGTTATGAATGGTTGTATATATGGGTACAGTGAGTGCAGCTGGCTGTTCGCAATTCATAGTAAATGTGAGCGAGGCTCATCTGAGGCATCAGGCCCAGTGCTAATACTCGCGTTGCGACTGGCCGGGACTGCCGCTAATTTCTCCCTGGAATACCTCCCTCACGCTGCCCCTCCCACCTGACCACGACCTCCACCGTCACACAGTCTCTTGAGCTCAATTAAAACTGGATTACGCCCGTCTCTGTGCCGTCTCTCTACACCTGACGCATGGTGGCATCACCCCCCCCCACTATATTGCCCCGCCCCTCTCTACCCTAAAACCTCTGCAGCCCCCCCTTCATCTCAAACAGTTGTCATAGAGACTGGAGAGGAGGAGAGACCCTCAGGCGCAGAGAGACAAGAAGGGTAGGAGAAGAGAGGAAGCCAAGAGGAGGAGGAGAGGAGGAGGAGGCCCAGTGCTCCGGGAGACGTATCCACCTCTCTCCTCTCTCCTCTCACCCCTCCTCCCACCCCGCGCTCTCTCTCTCTCTCTCTCTCTCTCTCTCTGCTGGAGGGCAGTGGTGATGAGTGCAGCTGGAAGATGAAGGCCAAGGCTGCCTGGCTCTGGAGCAGAGGCCAGAGGAATGACAACGCGGCGCGCTAACAGCAAACAAGCCCGCGGCAGCCGTGGCCACGCCCCTCGCGCCGGCGCACCGGCAGCCTCCTGACGTCGAGTTCGGAGCAGAGCGCCGCGCGCTGCCCTCATTACCTTCCATTACTCAGACGCGGACAAGACAAGCAGCTAATGGGCGCGCCAAACCGCTCCTCTGCTGAAGGCGCCTGTAATAAGCAGTTCCACACAACTGCTGGAATCCTACCGTCAACCGCAAGAGATAGCAAAGAAATCTCCATCTTTACTTTAATACTTCTTTTGACAAACGTATAACACAATTTTATTGTTAAAAATGTCTATTATTGCGCTATTCAGTGCGCATCCACCTTTGCACAAGGCGAAGAACCAGACATCAGACGTAAAATAACGAGGAAACCGGTACCTGTTTCAGGATGATGTGTTTATGTATAATGAAAGTTTGTTCTTCTTTGTGCATCACTTGACCAGATATTACCATGGTATTAAAATCGCATGTCCACGTAGCATTGCCCAGTAATGGTCCTTTCCGTATGTTTAAGAGCCCAAACTTTTTCACATTAACTTGACTAAAGAAGATGACTCAATACTTTTTTTTAGGACAAGTACCTATATTTGAGCAAAGAATGTAATGAACAATGAACAAAACAACAAGCCAATTTCATGGAAGCTATGTAATTGCATCTTTTAGCAAAAAGCATTAAAATGGGTTATGAATGCAGTCGGGTTCGTGGCCTGTAATACAGAGCAGGCGGAGCGCGGCTGGCTAATAACCTTTACATGAAGCAGAGGGCTGCTGAGTGCAGTGCTGATCAAAAGGCTTTCTTCAGAGTGTGGCTCCTCATTTCCATCTCTTCTGGAATTGCTGCAAGCTTGGGTTCCGCGCGGCATACGTAACGGCTCACCTCTAACCATGCAGATTACAGAACAGCGACATGGAACGGGGCAGGTCCACAGAGGGGGGGTCAAATGTTTGGCCGCATGGCTGTAATGTGCGCCGGGCACAGACAGCAAATCTGTGTTTGTTCAGAGTCTCAACTGTTCCTCTCTGTCGTCCCCTTCAGCCGCGTCTGCTCAGATCTGGCAGCCTGAGACAAAGTGCAGGCCGAAGGGCTCGCCCCGCAACAAAAGAGACAGGGCCAGGCAGGAAGAGGGGGGACAAAAAGCCGGTTTTCAAACAACCCACATCAAAAAAAAATTTGTCAGAACAACAAAAAGCTCGGGGTTTAAAAACCAACAAGCACGGGCCCCTGTAGACCCCGTAGGCTCCTTTCTTTCCCTCTCCCACTCTCTCTCTCTCTCTCTCTCTCTCCCTCACATCGGAGGCCCAGCTGTAAAAATGCCATTTAATGAACCTGTCTGCTGAAGCTGTCCCCTGCCTGTCAGGGGTGTCAGGCGGTGACGGGCGTTGGGGACGGGCCGCCTCCAGTCCCAGACAGCCCTGCCAGCTGGAGGCTTCGGCCCCAATCTAATCACGCCACCAGGAAGGGACCCGGCGCCCGGAGAGCGGGGCCGCTCGCGGTCTGTCACGCGGCCCGGGGAGGGGAGGGCGGCGAGGACAGGACCGGAGCCTACGCTTAAACGTCCGGGCGCCATTGTCTTCCTTTCATCCTGGTAACTTCATTTTTAAAATAAAAAGCCCCCTCCTTTTTTGCATTCGCCCGGGCCGACTCTCTCCAAACGCGACCCCTTCGGCGCGGTGTGCGGGGTCGCACTGCGACGGGCGGGACGAAAAAGGGGGCGAGGCTCTCCGCTAATGGGACGCATGGTGCCGCGATGGGGATGAGAATTCTGGGGTTTGACGCATCCGAGAGGCGCACGTGTATTTAAACCGCAGCCCCGCCCCCCCCCATGTCGAATCGCTGCTCGGATGGGGCAATGGAGCGGCTCCGCCGGGACCCGCGGCCCGCGTGAGTGATGTATTTATATGTGAAAGCCGAATGCAGTGACAACCTGCTATCATAGGAGCTCGGCGGCGCGCTCCCTTCAGATTTGTCTAATAGGCTTCTGCCGAAAAAAAGCCCCGCGTCGGGGGAGCCGGAGAGACCGGCGGGTTGAGAGGATGACAGAGGAGCGGCGACGTCTTCTAATTCGCTCCCGCGACGGCGGCTGGGCGGGGCCCGGAGAAGGCCGCGCCGAGGCGCTGGCGCTAATCGCGCGCCCGTGTTGATGGGTGTGTAAGGTCGGCAGGAGACAGGGGGCAGACCTCTCCTCCCGCTGACAGGGGTGATGTGTGAACAGGTGGGGCGTCGGCGGAGTGTTTACGGCGCAGCTCCGGAGCGGCCCTGCGGCGGCGGATGACAAGGTTCGACTGGCGCGCCCCGCCCCGAGCGCCCGGCCCTGTCACGAACGCGGCCGCGTTCGCACCCCTCCCCGCTCCTGTCTTCTCCCTGTGCGGTTCGCAGGCGGACGGGGTACAAGAAACGTGCTCCGCTCCCACTTTCAAGGCCAGTTGAAGAGAACCGGGGCAAAAAGTTGGACGAATTCAGATGTTAATCTCTCAAAATGACATATTACACGAAAACACAAAAACCAATACAGATGTAACTGAATGGCTTTGAAGTGTAAGTTTAATTGCATATTTTGTTCAATTTTCAGGAATTTAATTAATAACCATCACAGCACCTTTCCAAACAGGCAGAAAGAGTGTCACTTGTACAGGGCCAGGGGTGGCCTAGCGGCTAAGGAAGCGGCCCCGTAATCAGAAGCCTGTCATGGCTGCCCACTGCTCACCAAGGGTGATGGGTTAAATGCAGAGGACAAATTTCACTGTGTGCATCACTTCACTTTTCCACAAAAGAGACACTTGATGTGTCCTCGCCAACAAACAATGGTGTAAATAAGTCATTTATAAGCATTTCTTGCAATAAAACTGCATGTTTTCTTCAACAAAAATTAGGGCGAGCACTTCTTCCTATACTACATAGGTTCTTCTGGCCTGTCTAGTATATTGCACGCAATTTTTTAAATAAATGAATAAATTATTAATCAGTGCGAAGCATGGTGATCTCCGGAACAGAAGAGCGGAGCCTTAAAGCCGAAAGAGCTGCATGTCAGACCATGCAAACACTTCTGACAAGTTCACCGTGATTAACATCCTGAGTGATGCAACATCAAAAGGGCGCGCTGCATCTGATCTGCACGCGCGTGGCGCCGCGCGAGCCGGCTGGTGAGGTAGGGGACCGTAACACGTTCCCGCCGTTCCCCTCCGTTCCTCATGGAAGTGGCAGCCTGGCTAATGCAGGTGCTGGGGGAGGGAAAGAAAGCCGGAGCGCGGAAGGGGGACGGAGATTTGCATAATCAGTGTCACTATACATTTGGGCTGGTAGGCAGAGCGTGGCAGGGATGTCACACGCCCACTGCGGCGGCCGCCATAACCGGATGAATATGCATTATGCACGCCCGCTGGATCACTGCCTCGAATGTCCGGCCGAGTTTGTCAATAACGTTTACGTCGCCAGGCCGCATTTCGCGCGCATTAGCATGGTGGGGGGCAGTGCCTGCAACTTTTTTCTTTTTCGTAAAAAAGAAGGTAAGACGACCCTATTTTTTTTTTGGCCCCCAACATATAATACAGCACACATCACACGTCAAAACCAGTTGCTTACATTTGTCTTAATTCTAATAAAAATTGTAATTGTAATAAAAAGACCACAAACCATGAGTATCTTAGAGACGAATGAATGCAGCAGCGTGCTGTTTACTTCCCGTGTGGGATTAATCGCAGTCATTAATTAGTGAACATTTTAAAAATCGTTGGACGGCCGTAATGTGAATATTTGTACGGTGATTTATCTATAGGGTCCAGGGGTTGTAGGGACACTCTCCAGCTTCCTTGCATCCCTAAAGAGGATAAATGGCTTTAAGGAACTGATGGATGGACGGGTGGATCAATTTTATTTGTTCCGCTCAACAAATTGCCAGTGCCTTATCTGCTAACGTTTTCACTCTCCGCTCAGGACACGTCACACACATAATCCCGAATAAATGAGGAAGTGGGAGCTGAAAAGCTTGTGAGACGGACCTCTGCTCCTGGAGCCCTTCCTTTCAGGGACTCATCGTCCCCGCAGCAGCCGAAATCGGCCCAGGCCCGGCGACCACAGCCTCCTCCGGATGCCACAGGAGAGACTGTCGAGTTGATCTCCTTATATCCCACAATTCATCCCTGCAGGAGGGCGGGGGAGCCGCGAACGTGGACAGAGGAGGGAGAGACAGCGTGACAGAGAGAGCGAAGAGAGGCAGAGGCATGATGAGCAATGAGCGCCGGGTCCATCCTCAATTAATCTTGCCTCTCTACCTGTGTTTTAACGGAGCCGCCGCCGCCGCCGCCACCTTTTCAGCCCCTCTGGCCCCACCCCACCCCCGTCCCAGCTACTCACGCCCCCAATTGCTTAATAATATGTTACAGATTTGTCTCTCCGTGTACAACCCACGCTGCCATTCACAATATATCGCGCGGAAAACGCAGAGCGCTGGACGCTCTGTGAGGATCATCGCAGGAGACACCTTCCGGGAGGCTTCCGGCATCTCCCGCATCATTTTGAAGAAATTTGGTCGACAGCGAGTGGAATTACCCGGACTAATCTGTCACCGCCGAGTGCGTAATAAGCCACCGCGAGGGGAGGAGGGTGGAAGAAGATATAAAATAAGGTAGATCAGCTTCTTATCGGCGCGTCAGGACGCGCGCGCGTGTAAATTTATGGTAATGAGGGCCTTTTGTGGGGGTCTAAGCGCGGGGACGTGAGGAAGGAGGATGATAATCTGGTGTTGAGCGCAGGAGATAATTTGCACTTGATCCCCTTGTAATTATATAGTTTAAATCTTTTTACCCCGGCTAATCCGGCGCCACGCGGAAGCGCCCGGCGCTGCCGCCATGCCGACGTCTCACTCCAGCGCCGAAGCCGTTAAGGTGGGAGGGAAGAGCCGTCCCGATGTAATTATTTTGACTTTATTTATTTCACGCAACCCCCCCCAGAACTTCCTATCACACCAAACCAAGCCGCGGATTTAAGACCAAAGAGGAGCAAATGAAAGTAAAAGGTATGAGTGCAGACAGGAAGTGACTTGGCTTTAGTTGGAGATTCAGGCATGGGGAGGGTTCGAGGGAAAAGGGGGCGTAGAGATGAGAGTTTCTTTCTTCTTTCTTTTTCCCTTCCAAGCCGCCTTCGGGGTCTGTCTGCTGTCCAGTGGGACCGCGGGCCATCTTGCAGGCCTGCCAGCGCTGACAGCCAGTGACAAGCCGCTTGGCGTGGCGTAATTTGACTAATTACACTGGATTACAGCATATTAATGCAAGATGATTTCTCCAGGGCTGCTGTCCGAGCCACGTCGCTGGCTGTCTGCACCGACAATGAAAATAGAGGTTGCTCCCTGCCCCGCCCCCCCCCCCTTTTTTTTTTTTTGTCTCTGCCGATCAGGGAATGTGTATATCAGAGCCAGGCCTTGCTCAGGACTACGGCACGCCGTCTCCACGAGACGCGTCCGTGGGGGATTCTCTGATAACAGGAATTCCTCTCTTCCGCACCTCGCTCCATCCTGCCTTGCCCGGCTCGGGGATGGAGGGGAAATGGCTGAAATCAGAGCGCGGCGGAGCGGGCCAGCCGTGCGAGGAGCGGACAGTGATTTATGCCTCGTACGTGGTGTCCGTCCCCAATGCTGATATCTGAACAGCACTCAAGATCTTTGTGGAAAAAAAAATCCCTCGACTAGCGCACTGAAACGCTACCCTGATTAATGAAGCACTGTCGCCATATTCAAACATGTAGTATTATGTTAAGCAACAATAATCGCGCTTAGACTTAAAGGGTGAAGTTAAAGGGTGGGGTTACACAATTCTTCAAATTCTTAAGCATAGTAACCCTAAAATTCAAATTCAATTTTTATTTGTCACATACATACACGGTATGATATGCAGTGAAATGCTTTTTGCAGACCACAGTATTGCAAATGATGCAAGTGTACAATGAACCAATATGCAAATATTGCAAACATAACCAAATATTACACTTTTACGTCTTTAACATAAAATATGAGTGACTGGTAGGGTGAAGGTGTGCAAATGACCCTAACCCAATTGTGCAGGATTCATTGTTTATTTATTAAATAATATTTTATATATTACTATGCTTTAGAACTTAAAGAATTGTGTAACCCCACCCTTTAACTCCACACATTAAAGTTTAAAGTGGGTAAGTCTCAGCGCCATCCAGGGTCAGATACCCCACAGGTCCACATTACCAGCATCTCAAATGATTAACTAATGAAGTAATATTACACTGATTTGACATGCTTCTCCGCTGTGATCATCAGTCTGCATTGTGATCGGGTGTTTTCTCTGTTGCCAGTGACAATGTGAAGAAGTTTGGATGGGAAACGAGGCCCGGAATAAAACCCGTTCCCATAAACCAGCCTCAGGGCAGGGCACAGTGGGCCAGATTCCGTGAAAACATTTGGGTTGGTAAGCGCGGCTGGGTCGTAAAAAATTTGTTTCTGGGATCTGCTGGCCTTATTGTACAGGAGTCACATCAAATTAATGCTGAGGGCCATTTGCAGTCTTTCTTCTCACAGGCTTTTCAGAACGGATTAAGCTATGAAAACTCTGAAATTACTAAAGCACCTATTAGGCGCCCGGCTCAGCCCTTTCTTCTGCCGATTTCCCTCTGAAAGCCTCTGAATGCGCCGGGGCGCACAATCAATTTGGAGTGGAGATGAGGGGGGAACGGACGAGTTATTGTCTGCATGCTTGAGGAGACATGATGACTGCGATGAATAACAAAGTAAAACACACACTCTTCCTCTGGAAAAACTAACACTCAACAAGTATAATCCTTCCCCCCAGACACCAGCGCCGGGATCTCGCCGATTCCAGATCAGCGGCCGGGATTTATTCAATAAAATTTCAATCCGGACGCCGCTCTGAGTTTATTGTTCCTAGAGAATATTACTATTCATATTCCAGTGTTAAGCTTGTTTGGCTTTTTGTGCGTCAAGTTGGGGGTCTGCGGAACGTCCATCGGGGCTCCTTTCCGTGCCGGCATGAATGGTAGCCGTGGTTCAGCGGCTCCAGCTCACGGTTCAAAGCCGGGCCTGGGAGCGCGTGAATGGGAATTGTTGCTCCTAACAGGATTGAAGAGCACTTGAGCGCTGCCACTTGAGAAGCAGGTCGTGTGGAGTTAAACGCCTGTCAGCCACTCTGCGGTTCTCCGCTTGAGAACGGCCCTTAAATGTGCCGGGGCCGAGGCCTTTCCCAACACAATACACACACACACACACACACACACACACACAGAAAACTCAGCAGATTAGAGATCTCATGTGTCACTTTAACGCAGATGAACTCTACACTCTAAACGTCTCTCTGTGGTTCCCGTGCTCGTCGTAAATCGGAACCACAGCTCATTTTCTGCTAATGGGTGTTAAAGATGAGGAACGCTGATGCTACTTGTTCCTGGGCCGCACAAACTCGTAAAAATTCGCCGCATTACTCAGGTTTACGAGGTGGAAATAAAGGCTGGTAATGGTAACGTGGTTAATGGAGGCGCAATTAAGAATGTAAGAGAGTCCAGGGAGAAGAGGGGCGGAGGAAAATAACAAGCTCTCATGGGGGCTTCTGTTCATTAACGCTGATGGCACAGGTGAGGAGAGAGAGAGAGAGAGAGACACCCACTACCCCCAACCAACCAGCCCACAGCCACATCTACACACAAAGGGCCAGGTCGTCTGTGGAGCGCAGACCCTCCCCTCCCATCAACTCCCCCGGCCACCAGCCCCCAACACATGGTGAACGGCAGCTTTGTGTCAACCCCCCCCCCCAAACACACAGAAACACACACTGCCCGGCACAATAGCTTTCCACTGCTGGCCAGAAGCTCCAGCGTGAAGCCCCTTTAATATGACCCTTATTAAAGTCTTAATTGGATTGCCAGCAGCACAGAGGAGAAGGGGGAGAAAAAATATTCAGCGCACATCTCCACTCTCATTGTGTCCTGATCAAATGCAAAAAGAGAGAGAAAAACTCGAACAACTTTAGAGTTGGAGCAAAAAAAAAAAAAGGGACCGAATTCATGTCCCGTCTTCCCTACTACGTCCGAATTTCACAGGGCTACGACTGGGGCCTGGTGTGTATTGTGCAGCTCTGAGAAAAGAAAGTAGTCTATTCTACCCTTAGGGGTACATTATCCTTTAAGGCATTTATTTGTCTATTAAACATATGAATATGCAGCTTGTGGCCTTAAAAAAGGGTACCTTGAGATCCAAGGGAAAGAGAGGGAGAGAATTTCGGGAAAGAATTTCGGTTTCCCAAAGTGCTTTTTGTTTTTTGATTTGAGGGTGTCCCCTGGCCTCCCAAAAAGTCACACAAAGCTGCCCTGAGGTCCAACGACTCAGCCGCGGAGTCACACTGTCATAGACTGTAACTCGGCCGAATCCAACATCAGGGTCCGAGTCCTGGGTTCACTTAGCCGGCAGGCCGCCAAACGCGGGTTCGACTCCGGCTCCCGGTGAACCATCACCCCCCCCCAAAAAAAGGGCAAAATAAACAGCCCCTCCACACCGCCATTAATCACGTTAATTACGGAAAACACCATAATAGCAATAATTACACACATATCTAATTAAGAGGGAGCGAATGAAGGACAGGGGAGTATTAATAGCAGACAGGTGTACGACAAGCCGCAATTACGGAGCCCCAAATTAGTTCATCGCCTAAAGGCAGACGGAGGAAGAAAGGCAGGAGCGAGAGGAGAGAGTTCCAGAGACGGGGTTCTTCAGACAAAAAAGAGACTTGCAAAATAAGCAAACAAAAATGCCTTAAATGTGCAAATTAGGCCCCAAAATGAGAGGGAAAGCGGCTTTTCTGCGCCCCCTCTTCTCCTGGCAGAGCCGAGGCGTAGATGAGAGGGAGCGAGGCGCCGGCGAAACGTGATCAAGGGGACGCGGTGATCGGTGCGGCAGGCGTCACAGCGCCTCCCCGGCTCGGCGACTGGCAGCTCCGGCTCCGGCTGTCAATCAGCCCGTTGCTCCCCTCCGTTTGACCCACCGCGTTACCCGTAAAACGCCTAATGCCGCCACCCCAAAAAAAAAAAAAATTTAAAAAGACCTATGAAATGATTTTAGTGGGTGCGCGATGAGCTTCTGCCACTTTTGGAAATGCTGCCGAGGCCCCGCCCTGGCAGGCGTTTAGCCCGGGGGCAGTTCCAGCAGCAGCCGCCGAGCCCGAGGGCAGGAGCCCTCCACCCTCCGCCATCATCACTTTTTAATGTGCCCAGCCTCATCCGACGCATTTTCATCCGCTCCGCCCGGCTCGCCGGCTCTAATGAGCGCCGCACGTGACCGCGCCGGCAGAGCGAAGCCCGAACATTCATTAACCGACTCGTTTACGAGCGTTAGAATAAGGGGCGCCGACCGTAACCGAGCTCTGATTGGCTGAGGCGAGAGCGGTTCTCTGGTCTCATCCCTAAGACCGGCTGAGACGAAAAAGTACACGCAATCTAGACAGAATATTTATAAAGTTCTTGCCTGAGTGACAGGATGACAAAGGTCCAGAAAGCACCCTACACACACACACACACACACACACACACACACACACGCGCAGGGCCAGGAAGTGCAGGTAACTGTGCTGCGTGACACACCGCAGACACGGTGATGGACGGTGATTTAGAGGCTATGCTGAGGAGATGCTGTCACGACACCGTCATTACAGCCAGGCGATTATTCACATCACCGCTCACACACACACACACACACACAAACCCAGTCTCTCTCCCTTTCACATAAACACACTAACTCAATTTCCCTCTTCCGCACCCGTACACACGCAAGCTCTGATTCGCTCTCTTTCTCTCGCATGCACCCACGACGAGCCCGAGCTGCGGAGGTGGAGGTCCATCTGACTGCGGCTGGTCTATCTGGACGTTAATGAGTGTAAAATAAGCCGGCGGTGGCCCGGCCCATATGTCCCGTCGAGAGGGTCAGCGCGCCGCTCGGCTCCCATTGTTGAGCCGGTGCGTAACGACCAGACGCGCAGGAGGTCCGAGTCGCAACCGTGACTAATCACTCAAGACTAAATAACCCCGCCTTCGCTTCTCCTCCCGGCTCGCGCTCTGCCTCAACACCACGACGCTTTCCGACGCGCTCCCCTCTGACAAGACTATATAACGGTTGGGCCTGGACGGAGGGGGTGGGGTGATGGGGGCGGCCGTGAGGGTCGGGAGTTTATCGGAGCGTGAATGTGCCCTCCATGTTGGAGCTGGCATCGGCACCGAGCGCTCGGAACAGACACCGAGCGGCCGGCTCCACCCCCCCTCGCCCAGCTGGTCAAACAAAGGCGGCGCCGGGCCAAATGGACGGCAGAACCCGCGCCGGACAGAACTTTGATTTTCGCGTTAATAAACGCGCCCGACGGCGTGGTATTTGCCACGCCGAGTTGTCATGACGACGAAGTGATGAGAATAAATGGGGGGGCTCGTCCGCTTCATTAATGGAAATTATCTGTCAATACGCCGGAGTCAATTCACACGTGTCGGCCGGGGCCACGCCAAACAATGGCCACGGCGGGCTTATGAACTCCCGCCAGTCCATAAAACAACTGCCGCCGCCGCCGGGGGAGTACCCCGGATACCGCCCACCTCTCCCACCCCCTGCGCTTGGCAACAGACCACCAGATGACACAGATGGAAGGGGGCAAATAATAAAAAAAAAAAAAACGAGGGGCTCCTTTTGTGTGCGGGAGCCTTTTCAAGGACCCATTCATGCAACAAATTGGGGAAATCTGGCCCTGCAAACACACACGGGCTTTTTGCTCTTTTTATTAGTGCAGAGGTCCTGTGTCACAGTAAGTGAAATCAGATTTATGGGCTTTTTCTCCCACAATGGCAGCCACGGCTGTGCGGAGACACCCTCCGAGCTGGTGTTGCCATACACATGCGCCCACCGATTCAGCCACTCAATAAAAAACAAAAAAAGGCACCGGGCCATAAATGTTACTTCTCCATAAAATTGTGCGTTCGAATAAGTGCTAGTTATGACTGGAAATAAGCCTTTAGAATACAATGCACGGTACAATGGTTCAACATGTGATTCATATTTGGCCCAATCCTACCGTCCCCCAGCTGTCCATAGATGCTTTCAATTACACTGTATATACTTTAATTTTAAGGCACTATCTGCTCCAATGTAACGCACATGCAATGTGACGTACGTCAGAATTTATAAACAGCGAAGAAGTTTGTAGCAGCAGTAAAAAAAAGGGTTGCATGATGATCGGGGTCCATTAAATATAATAAATGCACATATTTATTATTTTTTTTTACATCCACGTTTAAGCTTGACAGTATTTTGTTCACCTAGAGCCTTGATGTTATGTGACCGCGAGATTTCCTCCCTCCCTACCTCGCTCTTTTACTGCGCATCCCTCTCTCTCTCTCTCTCACGCTCGCTCGCTCCCGCCGCAATCTGCATAGAGAGACATTTGTCATCATTAGCTTTCCTCTGACAGTTGGCACCCTGCACCTCAGATCTGGAAGACTAGCAATTATGAAGCCTTCATCCCTTATTTGGGTTACATGGCCTAATTTCATCACAGATCTCACCAATAGCATTTCGTTACGGCAAGCCCCCCCCCCTACACCCCAACACAACCTGGAGATTTCTTTTGTTTGCGGGGTCTCGGCTACCCACTCCTGGATTAATTTGAAATTTATAATGGCCTCTCCTCTTCCTCGACACCTGTGCGGATGTTAAGTCTCCCTCAGGTTGTGTACTGTTGGGTCAGTGGGCGCATGATTACAGGCTCAACCTTTAGACGGGGAGACGTCTCTCGCACATGAAGATTAATCACTGCGTGTCTGGTGCTCTCACGCTTCCCCTTTGCAGGAGGCCGGGGAGGCGGTAAACTGCGAGAACGAGCCGAAAGCAGGCAAAAAAAAAAAAAAAAAAAAAAACCCGCAAAACAAGCGAGGGAAGATGAAGCAAAGCTGAACGGGGTGATGTAATTCGTTCGTCTGACAGTAAAAGCCACGGGGAACGGAAACAATAAACAGGTAACCGGGGCTCCTGCAACCGGCTGTCGTAGGCAGGCTATTACGGTGTTTAACCGTGGCCTTTAAAGAGGCATTTCCACCGTCGTCATTGCATCAAAACCAGTTTCGATGATATTAGCGTCGTTTTAATCCATGCAAATGAAGAAAACGCAGGAGGCCTGGCTAATGAATTTTTGCTTTCTCCCACTCCCCCCTTTTACGCGGCAGTAAAGGTTCTTTTCTCTTTTTTACGCTCCGGGTTTAGCCACATATGGCTTTTGCCCGCGCCGCTGAGCTGTACAAGGTCTCCGAGTGCCCCGGGCTGTTTTGTCCGCAGTCCCGGGCGCTCATGGGAGGGAGGGCGCTAATACAGCATGGAGGATAAAACAAATGGAGGGATGCCAGCCCTAAAAAGCGGGATGGGGGGGGCAGACGGGCGGGCTGACAGGCAGGAGGTCGAGAATATTAACTCGGTATCCTACAGAGCGGCCTTATTGCCTAGAAAAACAAAAATTCGCAGTTAAAACGAGGGCGCCTGTTTTTAATCCATTCTGCGGGATTTCGGAAGAAGTCCTGACCCCAAGGACGTCGATTTTTTATGTATTTACTTCTTTTCTGAGCAGCGAGGCTAACGCTAATCGCTGTAGCAATACATGGCAGCCCCGTTAATCTGGTTTAAATGTGAGCGCGCCACTTCGTGCGTTCATTCCGATAAGCTGTGCTCATTAAGAGTCCTCCGTTCTCCATTTGATAACGCCAGTACAACTGAGGGGACTTTTTTTTTTTTTTTTTTTTTTTTTTCAATGAATAATAACAGGATTATAAAAAAAAAAAAAAAAACTATTATTGTACTATTCAATTACTGGACTGTGCTGGAAGTAAAGCCTCTTGATAAAACATAATCGCATCATTCTACCCTGATATTCTGATTCAAAAGTGCACAGATTACAAAACATATTTTTAAGCACTGTTTTCTATGGGTTTACGTTTATGACAAATACAGTTTAGAAAAAAATGAGTAATAACTCAAGAAATCTAGCAATAATGCAATAATGCAGATTATGTTATACTGTGAAATACCGGCACGAGTTCATTAGAACAACACATTGGTGCCAGAATCTACTGCACAATTTTGAGCATGTTACTGTACTGATTTTACCACTGCTGTATACCAACCTTCAATATTTCTTCATGTTTGTTGCCAAAATGCATTTTTTTTATGGTTTAAAGTCCATTAAGGACCATATTGAGAGACTTTTGTTCTATCTCCTGTATCAAATAGTTCACCTCTGATCTAACTGTTCCTCAACAATGTCATTGGACGGCGGCTGGTCATGTGATGTTGACACTCTGTAAGACACCCTGAGGAGGCAAATCGGCAGGCTGTGGCCTAATACAGCCACACAAAAATCAGATCCGGGTCGAAAAATTAAGAGGAATCTGGATAAAATAATGAAACACGGTTCAGACGTCTCTGAAACAAAGATTCTTTTAAAATAAATAAATAGCAAAAGCCTATATGTGTATTGGAGGAATCGTCAGATCAAACCCAACTAAAATATCAGAGCTATCAGAAGAAAAAAATATATATATTTCTTATGCTGGCGACTTGATTGATTATAAAATACATTTCCACCGTGCACCACTGAATGGTCTACGGCGTCCATTTCATCAGAGCTGCTCAGGGCTTCCCCTGCTTGTGACAAACTATGGTGTCATGTGCCAATTTCGGCTGTGTGACACGGACTATTAACAGCACGCCAGGCCATTTTGACAGGAGAATCAGTCTTCCAAAACAAGAGAGCGGGAAAAAAAAAAAAAAAAATGAAAGGATCGTTAGCGGCAGAGGCGGAAACTTCCGAAGACAAAGGGGCCTTCAAGGAGGAAGCGGCGTTTCCCGGGTCACATGTTCACGCAGGAGCGGGATGAGCTCTGAGGCACCGATTTGCGTGAACAAGAAACCATCTCTGAGAGTTCAGAATAGATGTGTTATTAATGACTAACTAGCCGCTCCGGAAATGATAGAGCTTTTAAGTATCGTTCTATAAAAATGACCATGCGGGAACGATCGCCTGCATTCCGTTATGGGTATGTATGGTATACGAGGTATGAGGTTCCTTCGCCCAGGCCGGAATCACGGTCCTGTAAGCAGCATGCGATGATCCATACGCGCCCCGGCGTATCCCTCGCCCACCGAACGCGGGCCGAGCCAGTCTGCTTCCAATAAAGACGGCGAGAGGTGCCTGCTGTGCCAGGAGAGATATGAGAAGAAAAGCGAGCGGGACAGAAAGATACGGAGACAGTCAGACACATACAGGGGAAGAGCGAGACAGACGTAGAGAGAGAAAGGAGAGGGAGAGAGAGGGAGATGGAGGAATGCAGGGTTTTGTCTGCCCCGCACCGAATCAAACCGTTCCAGCATGCCTTCCGCTTTCATACTACGAGGTTTTCGTACGCGCACACACACACACACACTGTGCCGCTTTCATGATTATCCCGTGATATGCTTCTTGCTTCCCTTCCCTGAAAGTATCGGCCGCTGATGAACAC
Organism: Denticeps clupeoides; assembly: GCF_900700375.1. Taxonomy (NCBI): domain Eukaryota; kingdom Metazoa; phylum Chordata; class Actinopteri; order Clupeiformes; family Denticipitidae; genus Denticeps; species Denticeps clupeoides. The sequence goes on from NC_041725.1 coordinate 13,705,318, forward strand.
CGAACCAGAATTACGCTCAGAGGAACCCGTGACTCGGCTTAGATGTTGGGACCCTGGAGGAATCAGTATCATCACAGTACGTTTAATTACGAAGGGAAAAATGGCTGGCAAAAGTTAGACATTCTGTCCACGTTCCCCCAAAACCACGTTCCTTAGGTTATATTTTCATTGTTCATATGATTAGCCTATAAAATCGCTGTATTTACATGTAAACCTGGCTTAAAATGATAATGTCCCTGTCACTTCTGTGACATTCTTAAATTGCAACACTGCATGCTCAAAAATGTAAGAGAGGTTACTTCATAAAATAGACAGAATAGCATTAAAAATCATTTTTTAGCAGATGTAAGTTATGTTTATTTATTTAAAAGTGAATAGATTTTTAAAAATCACATTATATCTACAAAAGATTTTACAGCACATTCCAGAAAATTATATATATATATACACACACACACACACACACACACACACACACACATATATATCTATACTCTATACATATATACACTCGAGTTGTTATATATAGAAATAAAACAACTAGAGTAAGTTCCGGAAAAAAGGATTCGTTATAGTAAAGGAAATTTCGCGCTTTCTATTTCTATTTCAAGCTCTTCAGTGTATTAATTAAAACTGCGGTAATTATTCAACTGGATCAAGGCCTTTTTCCCCGCCGCCTGCCTGGGTGTAAAACTGTCTTTCTATATCTATCTATCTGTCTATCTATCTATCTATCTATCTATCTGTCTATCTCTCTCGCTCTCTCTCTTTTTTTTTATTTTTTATAATGCATCATTATTATACCGCTCTCCACGTCTGACCTGTCAACCTCAACGCGGATCTTATCCGTCCACGCGTCGCGCCCGATTCGAATTTTAAAAATCTAAATATCGACGTGAGACCGGAGACGCGCTGGACGGGAGAAGACCGGGATAAAAAGGACGATAAAAACGATCATCGGTCGAACAAGAGAAAACGACAACAACACAATAATAAAAAGGCGCGATCTCCTGTAAACAAACAAAGCAAAAAAAAAAAAAAAAAGCCCACAGGGCCGATCTTAATATTTAATATTAACGATCCCGTAATAATTATAACAATAATAAAACGTTACACTAATCCCATATATAAATGTTGCACTGCCGAATTATTTTTAAATAAAGTAAAATATTACATTTTGTAAAAAAAAATATATATATATAACGCCACGATTTAAATCAATTACATTTGCATACGTAATAATACTACTAATAATGATGTTCCGGAATGGCGCCGCCAAAAAGAATAAAGCAGAAATAGATCCCACGGCAGGCCGTTTTCTCCTCTCCTTCCCATGTGGAGGTGTTTTTTCCCACCTTCACGCTTCCTCGTATATAAAAGCTGGGGATGAACTTGTCGTCCGTCCGTGACGCGGCGCGCGCCGATTGGGCGTCTCCGCGTGGGTCCCTCCCTTTATAATTTCACGGGAGTGTAGTCCGGGTCTCCAACACACACACACCGCCACACCACGCCACACCAGACCGGCGGCGGCGGCGGCGGCGGGGTTCATCTGAAACACGCACACGCGGCGCACGCACGCACGCACGCTCGCACGCACGCACGCACGACGTAACCGGGAGCGCTGATTAGGGAATGTAACCGGCGAGGAGGAGCACTTGGGGCTTTTTTTTTTTTTTTTTTTTTTTTCCAACTTTTGCTTCTTCGTTCCTTTCTCTGACTTCGGAAATATTCCCGATATTAAAGCCCGATGGTCTGATCGCGCGCGCTGCGGACCCCCCACCCCACGCGTCACGGTTCTCCTTTTTTTTTCTTCTGAATCGTCCACCTTCTTCTCTAAAATTGGCTCCCGTACAAACAGCCGCGTTGGATCCCTCGGGTTACTGCGAGACTCCGGTCTACAACCCGGATCTCTGCCCCAACATGATCGCCGCGCAGGCCAAGCTGGTCTACCACCTCAACAAGTACTACAACGAGAAGTGCCAGTCGCGCAAGGCGGCCATCTCCAAGACCATCCGCGAGGTGTGCAAGGTGGTGTCGGACGTGCTGAAGGAGGTGGAGGTGCAGGAGCCGCGCTTCATCAGCTCCCTCAACGAGATGGAGAACCGCTTCGAGGGGCTCGAGGTGGTCTCGCCCACCGAGTTCGAGGTGGTGCTCTACCTCAACCAGATGGGCGTCTTCAACTTCGTGGACGACGGCTCGCTGCCCGGCTGCGCGGTGCTGAAGCTCAGCGACGGCCGCAAGCGCAGCATGTCGCTGTGGGTGGAGTTCATCACCGCCTCGGGCTACCTGTCGGCCCGCAAGATCCGCTCGCGTTTCCAGACGCTGGTGGCGCAGGCCGTGGATAAGTGCAGCTACCGCGACGTGGTCAAGATGGTGGCGGACACCAGCGAGGTGAAGCTGCGCATCCGCGACCGCTACGTGGTGCAGATCACGCCCGCCTTCAAGTGCACGGGCATCTGGCCGCGCAGCGCGGCGCACTGGCCGCTGCCCCACATCCCGTGGCCGGGGCCCAACCGCGTGGCCGAGGTGAAGGCCGAGGGCTTCAACCTCCTGTCCAAGGAGTGCTACTCGCTGAACGGCAAGCAGAGCTCCGCGGAGAGCGACGCCTGGGTGCTGCAGTTCGCCGAGGCCGAGAACCGGCTGCTCCTCGGCGGCTGCAGGAAGAAGTGCCTGTCGGTGCTGAAGACGCTGCGCGACCGGCACCTGGAGCTGCCCGGCCAGCCGCTCAACAACTACCACATGAAGACCCTGGTGTCGTACGAGTGCGAGAAGCACCCGCGGGAGTCGGACTGGGACGAGAACTGCCTGGGCGACCGGCTGAACGGGATCTTACTGCAGCTCATCTCCTGCCTGCAGTGCCGGCGGTGCCCGCACTACTTCCTGCCCAACTTAGACCTTTTCCAGGGGAAGCCCCACTCCGCCCTGGAGAACGCGGCCAAACAGACGTGGCGACTGGCGAGAGAGATTCTCACCAACCCTAAAAGCTTGGAGAAACTCTGAGGTAATAAAGCAAAGCCAAAAAAAAAAACATATATATATATATATATATATATTCCACGTTTAGACCCCCCACTCCCACGATAATCCCGCAGGCCTGGAGGAGTCCGGCCACTACTGTCCACGGCTTTCATCTTCTTTTTTTTTTTTATTTAATAAGGACAATAACAATATACGATAATTAAACATCGACGACAACATTTTATCAGGCGATTCATCGTGTGCAAAAAAAAATCCTTTTTTATTAGCGTTCCTCATACTCTTATCTCGTGGTGTTACTGTTTGGGTAGAAAATTGATTTGAAAAAAAAAAAAAGATCTATATATATAAAATAATTCAGAAGCGACGGTTACCTGTCAGTGTTATTATTTTTTTTTTCTGCTATCCGTGTCAATTAAAACAATTATCACGTCATTTTCCCTCTTATCTCATTCCAATAACATCCCCGAGCCTGGGTAAAATAATAATGATGATGATGATTTAAAAAAAAATAATAATAACTGTACATTTTTATACTGTAAATACCTACATCGACAAATTGTGATTCCAGTGGTCTGAAATTGTGAATGTTGTTGTGTGAACATGTAAAAAAAATAGAAATTCAATTCTACCCGTGTTTAATTACGCGCCTCATCATTTGCTCTTTTTGTTGTTGTTGTTGTTGTTGTTTGTTTGTTTTTCATAGTAGCAGAATTGAACAATTTAGACTTGCATCGAATATAGTTTTTTCTTTCTGTCAATGGAAAGTTTCGAGATTTTGAAGTTTACATGTGATGGTACTATTTGTCATTTAAAAAAAAAAAACAAGCATTCCATAAGCATACTTGAATTATTATTTAAACTATATTCGATCTTTTTCTAAAAGAAACTTTGCTTACACGATAAACGCTGATGAAAGAAAATAAATCTATAAATATACCTGAGAAAATGCACTTGAAATACACTGGAATATAAACGTCTTTGTGATTTGAGTTTTTTTTCTATTTCTATTCTGTCTCTTGGAATTATTTAAAAAAAAAGTTAATAAAACGAAGTCACCTGTGTCACAATTATAAGTGTCATATACCGGCCGATATTCAACACACACACACACACACACACACACACACACACACACACACACACACCAATACACCTGACTGCAAAAACCTGCATCTATAACACACACACAAGATCTGATTCTAAAGGCCAGTAAAAAAACGAGTGCACTGCCTTTTTACGCGACGTTTTTACACGTGCAGGGGAGTTTATAACAGGGTATAAAATTACACGCTGCACCCCCTCACACTATCCATACCACGTGAGACTTAAAGAAAGGGAGAAAATATATTCTACATATGTGTTCTGTAATAATAACACATGCATATATAGGTGTGCATTAATCATTAAACATAAATTATTATAATGCACGTCCAGTCGTATATGTCGTCGGGTTTATTCATTATTATTATATAGATATATACTGAAGGACAATGTTCCAGTATTAATATGAGTATAGTGTATAGAACAGCTGTGTGTGTGAGTGTGTCCACTTCTTTTCGGATTATATTTTTTACGCCGTGATCACGTGTGACCACGGGTGACGTCACCTGCCCCAGACGCAGCAGGAAAAAGCGCGTGAATGCCACGCCCGTCACCGCATAAACGCGTGACTTACCTTGGGGTCGATCCGCTTGAAGGCAGGGTCGTCCTCGTCCACTTCGAAGTAAATCTCGGTGGTGGTGATGGACAGCGTCCCGCGGGCCACGATCACCGGGGCCACGAGCTGCGCCGGGGTGCTGAGGACCACGGGGCCTGGAACACACAGCGCAGCGCCGAGTTTTACACACAGCAGCAGCTCCGGGGCCGCATCTCACATTTCGTGGGCGTCGTTAATGTTCATTGGGCTGATTAGAGGTTAAAAATATATTGTAATTACAATGTTAGCCCTTTATGGTCCAGAGTGGGAAATATTTAGGACGTGTTTTTGTTTATATCACGTTACATTCCATCGTTTTTAACTGTAAAATATATAGGCCCATATAACTGCAAAACATAACATGGGATATTCACTAATCACTTAAAAACGCGCGTTGCTGTTAAGTAAACTGTCGCCGCGCCTCCGGATTATATCGCGAGATTTGTCGATCCCCCTCCTCCCGAAGCGCGGCCCATCGGTCCTAATCCGGGCTCCTCCTCGGCCAATTACGGCCGGGTCCCGGCGCGGAGATTACAAGCGGCCATCAGATGCTGGAACAGTAGAGGGGGCTTCATCCCCACCCGCAGGACATGGCACAGGACGTAGAGAGGGGGTGTCTATCTATCTATCTATCTATCTATCTATCTATCTATCTATCTATCTATCTATCTATATATCTATCCATCTATCGTGTTGCAGGGGGTGGGGTACGAACTACCATAACAAAAGCTCAACAATACAGCGTTAATCTACCTAAACGCACCGCACTGACGGAGCGGATTAGTTTATAATCCCTTATGGGATCCTATCATAATTGGGGTGTAGCTATAAAATATTTACACATGGGGTAATACAAAATAATAATAATAAAGTAATCCTATGAACCACGGGACCTTTTTTTATTAAATGTAATGTATACATTTAATAGACGCATGCATTCTGTTTCTTAATCTAAAAATTAACATACTAAAACGAAGAAATTATTATTATGATTACTGCTGTATATTGTGTAAATATATATATATATTTTTATTTTTCGCCTGAACTAGGCCCTACACGCACTTTGTAGGTCGCGTCCTAAACTGAAACAGGTGTTCAGGTTAATCCTCTGCTCCACGACGCAGTGACGTCAGACGCTAAACGGCCGGGAGGCGTGGCCTCTGCGCCGACGACAGCAATTTAAAGAGCGCTGGTCCGCGGCACGTTTACGTGCAAGAGATCAGCGCAAAAATCCAGAAACAACAACGTTTAAAACTAAAAAAAGACGCGCTGCCAGAAACTACTGCGCATTTTACAGTCTCTTTAAATGAGAATATGTAACATATATCGTCATGCAATATTTTACAGTTCAATCATCCAGTTCAATAAAATACTAAATAATAATAATACTATATAAATACTAGTAATACTAAAGTGGTTTGCAATGAACAAAGCAGCACATCTGACCTACTACTAATGATAATAAAATAAGTAAGACAACAACAATAAGTATTATTACTCTTATAATTATTTTTGCTATTAAAAGCAAAATTTGAAAATTGCTTTAAAATCATTATTATTCCCCGCTCCTGAACAGGATAGATTTGTTTGCATGGTGTATGCTCAGCGTATGCTGAGCACACCACAGCAGAAGTGGCGAAGGTGCTGAGTACCGGACGTTAACCCCCTCCTCGCCGCCCTCCGCTCGTCTCTTTGAGCCGAGTGAGTCGCTGCGCGCCGTCGGTGACAGAGGAGGAGCCCTCGGCATGTGTAAGCGTGGCCGAGCGAATCAACGCGTTTGTATCCGCAGTTCCTCGGGGCTGCGTGGCCGACGCCTCCCTTGCTGGCAGCTGATTCTTCCCCTCCCCACAGGCCTGTTGCTGACAGGGATCTCGGCACAGTTCCCTCACTAAGATTAGCATTAGCTGGGCTGTGCACAACACTGCAGCCACACTGAGCACGGCGGGCTGGAAAGATGAAACTCTGCTACAGATAACACGATTAAAGTTCCATTATAAGAATTACTACAATTTAAGAAGAAAAAAAAGTACTGGCATATAAAATATAGATAATTCTTTCTAAGCACTGTACACTGCAGGACATGAAATTGCGAGGCTCTCATGCATGTTTAATCCCCAAGGGAAGCCACTTAAGTTTATCGTTTATTTTGTTTACTGGAGGCCGTCCAGGGAGGAAAATGGAATTTCTCCCAGCGAGGGAAAGAAATAAGAAACAATAGCAGGTTTCTCACAGTAACAAAGACGGAACAGCAGCAAAATACCACTCCTGCCTCAAAATCCTTTCCCATTGAAGCACGGGTGAACATTCCAGGAATTTAAAACTTCTTGCCAGGGATCCCTGACTGTATTTCAAAATCAACTCTGATCAACCCTGTGTGTGTGTGTGTGTGTGTATGTGTGTGTGTGTGTGTGTATATATATATATATATATAGAGAGAGAGAGAGAGCGAGAGAGAGAGAGAGAGAGAGAGGGGGGGGGGGGGGGGGGTGAGAGAGAGCGATAGAGAGAGTGTATGTGTGTTCCAGGCTATGTGCAATTGGCAAGGCAGCGGATCCATTCAGCGGATCGTACCATCATCTGCACTGGCAGGAGTGCTGAACTCTGGCTAACTCCGTCCTCAGTGACTGGGGCAATTTCATATAAAGCTACCTGCTAGTTATACGATACACATGCACATGATCCTGGTTTGGAACGAAGAGGCAGGAGGAATTAGAGCAGGACAGCCACCATATGACCAGCCTTACTGTTCTAAATAAATAAGATATTAAACTAAATTATCTCTATTTATTAGTCTAACATATTTTCCGGTATTTGATGTATTAAAAAAAGTATTTAGTGTGTCATGAATTCCCAGAATCAGAATCATATATTTAAAATAAATAAATTAATAATAATAATAATAATAATAATAAAATCTCTATATATATACACACACACGTGTGTATGTGTGTGTGTGCATTTTGTCCTCAAACAATCAATGCAAAAACTAGTCCACTCTTTTGAAAATGAACCATAGGCTTCATAAACAAATGATCTTGATGCATTTTGGTACAGTAGTGTTTCCCTGTCAGTGAAGAACGTTACATACTTTTGAGGACATTATTTATGTTCGTGTGAGCATCCCATACAACATGGTTTTCAGAGCAACAAAACTGGGTGCTGGGGGAGCAGCTGAGCCAAAGAAAGATGATCATCCCTGCGAGACAAAGCCCAGTTAACGCACCTCGAAAGCCAACAGAGAATGAGGCATTAATATCTAAGATAATGGTGATTTATCGTATCTCTGCTTCAGACATTTTAAGCCAGTGAGCTTCTAGGTGCTATATTTACCCACTCGATGAGGCACTGGAGAGAGGGAAAAAATTGCATGATTCCTTTGTTAATTTACACCACGAGGAGAAAATCAGCATCAGAATCTGGCCCAGTTTCATGTCCTTTTTCTCTATATATATATTAGTGGAAACAGCAGGAATTTGGTAGAAGAGCAATCCGATTTTTATGTTAGTGACAGTGTTGATAATGTCAGAGATGATTTTTTTTTTTGTTTTCATGGAGATTGATCTCTCCTGAGTTATACATACACTTGCCTCTGGAGATAAACACTCGAGGACGAAAATGTGCTAAAATAAAACATGCAAAACAGACAATGAACACCGAGCGGAAGGCAGGCAAATAAACATCAGCAGTGGTCTGAAGGTTGCAACACAGTCCAGACCCATGCAAATGAGCCACGCTGCCAAAATAGACCTACTTCAGCAGCGAATACACACATATTACCAACTCTGGGCTGACGTCGCCCGCAACGGCCTGCAATAATCCTAAACACACATTGCATGATTATATGAGCACATGCACGGGTGACAAATGAAAAGAAAACATCTAGGTTCTGACTCAAGATGGCACAAGAGGAGCCATTATTACAGAAGGGTGACATCTGCTTTTAGATGTGACGCGTTTGTGCAGTATGTCAGGTGACTGAGCAGGACATGATCAGACTGTCAGACAGACAAGAAAAGCCCAGTGGCAGCCACGCCGTGAGCGTTATTACAGCAGGGCTGCGGCGCTGCGGGACATGAGCGCGTTGATGAGCATGAACATGATATAAATCATGTAATGTGGCCTTCAATCACCAGACGTCGACCCAACTCTCAGCTCCCGCTGGACATTTTTTTTGACCGGCGTCTTCAACGGTGTCTCCGGCATCATCAAATGTCTTTTGGAAGAATTGTGTCAGTCCAACTAAGTGAGAACCAGACACTGGAGAGTCTGTGACAGGAAGCACTGAAGCCGATCTTGGCGCTCAGAAACTTTACGTTGGCTTTTCCTTTTCATCTGTAACCCATCTGTACAATATCAACACAGTTTAAGTTCAATGCATAAAGAATTTGGACTGTTTGGCTATTTTACCACACGAAACGTGTCTAAATGCTGCACATAGCAAACACTCTGCTGACTGTATTAGGTTTTTTTATGAAAGTGTCGCGGCCGAGGCGTTCGCTCCTTGTCTCTCTCCCTCCCCCTCTCACCTGCCAGGTTGTCAATCTCCTTCTCCTGCAGCAGGCTGACGGCGTCGTCATCCCCCTCCAGCATCAGCTCCGTCTCGGGGTTCTGGCTGACCACGGCCTGGCTGCGGAAGCTCCGCTTCGACTTCACCACCTCGTCCTCCTCAGTGCCTGCGCGGTTGGACACGGTAACAGGGATCAGGCAGGTGTCAAAGTACGCGCCGAGAGAACGCGCTTTAATGAACATCTGAGGAATTGCATCAGGGGTGCAAGGCAGTGTGGAATTAGTTTGTTCAATTGACAAAATTACAGTCACGACTCCTAGTTTGAATTATTAACAACACTTCCCAATCCTAGGAGCTGCTGCAACAGTGAACGTCCACTGAAATAAACCCATTGGGGCAGTGGTGGCCTAACGGGTGAGGAAACATTTCGTTATGTGCACCCTGTGCTGTGCTGTGTGTCCCAATGACAAAAAACAATCACTTTCATTTCTTTTGGTAGGATATGCTGGTGAATGTAGGGTCGTTCAATGTGAACAAATGCGTCAAGCTCGTTCATGAAATTGCTTTGCAATAAAGCTCTTCATACGTTTGGTCTGCATTGTCTCCCCACATTGTTCTTGTGAATTGCTGCTTATTCCCGGAATCCACAGAAAATCCTTTTTTCTTTTTCAGCAGCCAGTGATATTTTTATGAATTGACCTTAGATGTCAGATGTATGTAAATCACGCGATCATGACAGGCTTACAAAAGCTTTGTGGCAGAAGGGCTTTAAATGTTAATCTGAGAGTCTTTTCAGTTACACGCAGCGCGACGGCAGGACGTCTCGTATTTATGTATTTTGACACGAGCCCTCAACACACCGTCACGGCGACGGACTTTCATTCCGTAGCCGCTTGAGTCGCGCGCCATAAAAGCGGACGAGTACAGAGCGTCGTTTGCATTTATCAAGAAACCCCTCGTCATTCCGCTTCCTTCCAAAGGGCCCACAACAAATGGCGGAGAGCGGGTGCTCATCTCAAAAGTCAGGGCCATTTTCCGTCCGAGGACGAGAATGAGATTGAACAGACAGTACAATTAGGCGAATGCATCCATCGCCAGAGCTTATCATTTGCCTGCGCCGTGGCCAAATGAAGAGTGACTCAAAAAGGGCGGATCCAGCGCCATGCCCAACGAGGAGGAAGCTGGGAAAAGCGTTTGTCAGCTCTAATTACCCGCAACTGCTGCTACACATCAGCGCATGCATGCATATTTCCTCCTTAAGGTCAAATTTACACACAGGCGCCCGAAAGGAAAATAAAAGCCACAGAAATCCCAGATGAAGGGAACGCTTGGAATGGGAGGCTCTGTTTTTTTTTTTTTTTTTTTTAATTCCTTTTACGGTCGTCTACTTTCCGCACTGCATGTGCTTCCCCGTGGAAGATACAGGTTTGCAGGTCTGGGTGCCATCAACATCCAGGGGAAAAAAGGCTATGCCTCATATCTCCGGACCCTTTCATCAGTGGACCACGATCTTCTGGAACAAGGGCTGCGAAGCAGACGAGGCGGCCGACATCAAAGCAGACTAGAAACTCGCAATTGTGCGTGCGATCATTAGGCTGTGGAAGCCCTAAACGAGGCTAGGCTACGATCGCGTGGTTCGCCATCGCATGCAGACAAAATAAACCCCGCTGATTTCCAGCACAAAAATGGCCGACATCAATAAGGATAAAAACGAGCCGTCAGGCAGAGGGACGCCTGCCTACAAATCAATAGTGTCACCATTACGAGGGAGAGGGATAGATAGACGGTGGGCGGGAGGGAAAATAAAACATGAGAACACAAGCAAGCTATAAATGATCAGACGATATGGACACAGAAATGTGCTGACAAAGGCGGTCGTTGCGGCATGATGGATAGGCCCCTCGACTCCAAGACGATTTCAAATCAAAGCAATTCGTGCGAAATAGCCCTCCATTTTTCAGCATTAAGGTGAAGCAGTGGCCTCATTAGGAAGACCTTAAACCTTTCAATGCAATCGGAGGAGATCAAAAAAAAAAAATCTAAACACTAAGTTTTAAATAAAATAAAATAAAATAAGGTAAAAGGTTGTCTCCAAAGTCTGCATGACCCGACCAGAAGCATCTGCTTACTGTACCTCTGCCTAATAGGAATAAATGGGCCGATGCCCGCTGCTGGCTTGTTGTAAATGAGAGTGAATTAGGGAACGCGGGCCTGTAATATGAGTTCTGTCAACACCGGGGGTTCTCGCCGATTTTCTGGGGACGAACACAGCTAATCAAGGGCTCGGTCGACATCAAAATAGCCAAAACGGAAACTGCAATCCACCAGCAGACGTTCTCCACCTGCAGAACAGAACGAAAAAATAAATAAAAAAAGCCTCTGCGTATGTGCGCACTTTGTGTTTTGGTGTGATGGAACACCCAACAAATCAACTTGTCCAAATAACGTCTAGTTTTCAACCGTATGGACTTAACAGTCAAAAGCACCACCTCTATCCATCCCAAACTTTTTTATTTTCCACGCATTTCTTTTTATGAACCATGTTTTAAGTCATGTTGATGGTTAAGTTGACTGTGTCTGGTACGTTCATAACTTCCTGACTTAATTTTTTATAGACATATATCATTTTAATTAATATTCATCGACAGTAGAAAGGCACCCTTGCAACTGGTGACACCCCTTTCATGACTAATGAAACGGGGAGATAGCAGTCGAGGAACGTAACAAGACAAGGCTCATATGGGACTAAACGTTTTAGCCAAAATACAATAAATGAGACAGTTCACATCACCACGAATGAAGTATAATCATGAATATTAATCATGTAAAATATGCATTCGTATTGGCAAAGCAGATTTCATTTATATATCTGCAGACATAATCAAAATGTCTTCTCTTCTTTTTAAACTAGATGTATTCAGACTGAATACAGATGAAAATTTTTTTTCTTTATACATGCATTGTGTTGCACTATGAAACAGGTAAGATCAAACTTCTACTCAAGCCCTGATATCCCCATGGCTTGCTCCTGGTTTTTATGTCAGTGGTCTCCTGGGGTATTTCTGTGCCATGGGCCTTGCACTTTTATGGCTGTGCTGCAGTCAGGGAGCATGTGTTTTTTCTTACTCCCATAAGTAGTGAAAAGCCCCCGCTACTCACTCGCTGAAAATGAAACAAAAGGAACTATGCCGTGATGTTTTACTGGCCCACGATGCAATGCGGTGTGTGTTTTGGAGCGGGTGGGTGACTGAGTGGATCAATGAAACGCACATGAAACATTAAAACTGGCTGTAGCCTGCAGGTTTACAGGCAGTCGTGAAGTCAGATGCGTGCAGCCTGCAATGATGTCACATGACCCCTCCACAGCGTCTCCGGGCTTCAATCTCATTTGAGCCGGATACCGGCAACCATTTTGCAGCCTGTGCATCACCGCTGTGCAGACGCTCCCTCGCCAAGGAAAATCGAAGACAGATGCATGGCTTAAGTAACGGGGTGTGTGTATGTGTGGAGTCGGCTGTAGTGCGGCCCGAAATGGCCGAGCACTCTTTACCACCCCCACTACATTCGCTCCCCCTCACAGGCACCAGAGCCGTGGGTTTCCCAGCGGACAAGAGCTCGCCGCTCTGTCAGGCACATCAGACAGCTACCCTCTTGGAGGGACCGCCCCCCCCCACCCCCTTCCTCCAACTTGGTATGGTAATGTCTGCGCGCAGCGATTTTTCTGTGAAGGTTAAGCCCATACGGGGCAATTAGAAGTTGCAGTATCGTTCCCCCCGCCCCCCGTTCTTTCTCGGAGAAGGTTTCGCGCAGCCATTTCCCTGAACCCTCCCCCCCCTCGCCGAGTCCCTCGGTGGGACCAGCCTTCTTCACTGACAGTACACAGGGCAACGCGATAGCAGCCGGGACCGCTGAAAAAGGAATCAGGAGGCGTGTCTAACATTTCTCATGTACTGTTCCAGGAAACGAATAAGATGTAAAATGTGAGCTTGGTTGCTTACGTAACGAATGTGCGGTGTTGTTTTTTATACTAACAGACTAAGACGTCACTGTTTCTGAAACCCCGATGACAACGTCATCGGACGTTGACCACAGGCATTTTTGACCACAATCTACAACCAAACTACATTTGCAGAATTCTGACTGGTGAACTAGTAAATGTGACATTAGTGAATATGCTGCATGAACTTTAGGGAAAACTTATTCTAGGTTTTACTGGGGGGGTAAACAAAGCCTGTCAAGTTGTGTGCAGAAGAAATAAAGTGAAATATTAATATTAAAGTGATATTAATAAAGTGAAATGCTGAGTGAGGACAATGCTACAGGATGCACAATTTTCTGCAGCTGCAGCTACAACCATGGCGTGTTAAACAAAGCTGCTTGTCCAATGCCATCTTTCCGGCCTGCCCTCCCTCTCCCTCCTCAAATAATGAGCTATAAAGGGCCTCTGTCCAGGCGTGGCACGAGAGGGCAGCAGGTCAGACAAGGAAGCTCTCACCTGAGATGAAGTGGCAAGGACACCCGGAGGTAAAACAGGCCGTTAAAGACTTGGATCAATATTAACGTGACTTCCATTTCATGCTTGCCCAATTCCAATCAGCTAACAATATACTGTGTGTGGCACCTCTGACTAGGAGTAGAGGTTATTATACACACACACACACACACACACACACACACACACACACAGCATCCATTAGGATGCCAGTGTGGCTAGTAGAAGAGGGAAACAGTTTTGTGGTTACACTCCCCCCACGAACGTGAAGAAGAACAGTGATTTAAAAGTTCTGAGGCTGCCTGGATGGATTTGGAGCCCAGAATACACTTTAACTCCAATCAATACCATCTTCGGCTTCGACAACTGGTTTTATTCCCTTTAATTATCATAAAAATCGAAACAAGAGGCATACTGAGTTGATGACGCTGATGCTGTCAATTGTACATTATTATGTCGTTTATAGAATCAATGCAGTACTAATGGATAATAGACTCCACCTCCTATTATTAGCTGAGAAACAGAGTTAGATATTATTCCATCACAGCTTGGATATAGCAGAGGCTAATGCTTAGCAGTGTAACTCTTCACTTGTTTCACGTTTCAATTCAATAACGATGCACAGCGATATTCAATGCATATAATCTTTTCAACTTTTCAAATGTTATAATTCAATTTTTATGAGTTAATAAGATCGTCATAAGGTAAATATAAAGAGCATATAAGGCTCCAATCAGCCTGACAGCAGGCCTCTATTCATGGATTAGGTGTTCATGATTAGGGCCTTGTTATAAGGAACAAGATGGCAGCGGACAGACGCTGCTGCATTGATGTGGACTGGACGTAACCTGTGTGTCGGTTTCTGTTCTGGCAAGTGTCACACGCCTACGGGTTTGTTTGTGCTCCCCCCTTTTCTGTTCTTTTTTGCCCACGTGCTGTTTTTGTGTAATTAATAAATCCCTTGTTATCACAGTGACTTCCTTCATCTGCGCCTCATTCCCTAATCAACCCCGAGTCGTGACAGTTTTACTGCACATAATATGTGCCGAAAAATTGTATTTATTTTTGAGTAAATAAAATATAATATGGCATTTTCACTCTCAATCAAATTAGTGGTCATCTCTGCACAGAAACCGGAAGTGATACCAACAAGCTGAAAAAGAAATAGGAGCACGTTCACTCCTTCTCCCCTCACACTGCGTCTGCACTGTTGTTTGCTTTAATGAGCGCACCGACTCGTCAAACGTGCAACTGACAACAAGTAAAATTCTGCATCTCGACAGTGTTCCTCATCAGGAGGAGACTGATCCAGGCCCAGCTAATGACTCCCAATCTGCCATCTCATCGTTATTTACCATCCAGGCAACTTTCTACTTCTCCGAGTTCTTGTGACTAATAAATCTGCAGCCTCCCGGCCCACTGAACTCCGTCCTCTTTAGATGACTGAAAAAATGGCTGTTGTCTGGAGTTTAGGGCTTCAAACAGCCATTAGTGTCACGACAGAGAGGAAAGAAAAATAAAATTTCCATAAAATTCAACAGTGAGGTTTGTTGCACACTCTTCAGGATGAGAAGTGTGTCTGTTTGAGACTGAAAGAGAGATGTCCCTCGTCTGTCCCTCACTGGGAGAGCTCTTGACTGAACCCCGTCCCTTTCAAACGACAAACTTATGCATTATTCCTCTCATTAGAAGCACAGAAAGGCAAAGCGTCTCCAGCACGTCCTCAATCACCAGCGGCGACGGACCCTCTGAGGCCCAGTACAGAAAATCCAGTGCAGACGCAGAGGAACTTTTTTAATGTAGAATATAGCACTCTCAGCTCGGCATATGGAGTTCAGAGATGGCGTTTAAACCAAGTGAAAAAAAATACACTGTCTTCCACGGCAATTACTGGTCTTGCGACGAGAACAGGGGCCACCTGCAGCTTAGTGACCAGATGGTGGATATACGTTCTTTGTGTGTGTGTGTGTGTCACGCTGTTCATGTGCTGTGCTGGCACTGACATGACCCAGAGCACGGCCATCTGACAAAGCAAAAAAAGCCAGAGGCCAGACTTCTTCCATTTTTCGTCTCAAATATGTACTGGTTATGTCTTGAATCACAAAGATTTTTATATCATGCAAATAACTGGGTCGTTTATTAGTGAAGTAACGAATCCTTACACAATAGTAGTGAAAGAACTCTACTTTCGGAAACTTCTACAATATTCCAAAGACAAAAGCCTCAACTGATGGTAGTGACTTAATACTGTAGATTTTTTTTCTTTTATGGATTCTATATTTTAAGCAACTCTTTAGTAAGAATTAGCACACTTTCAGGAGGACGTAATGTGTAATTGATTACTTTTTGGAGTAACTACCCCAGCACCTTATTGATCCCCACTCAGTGGAGCAGTGAAGGTAATTCTGGAAAAGAAACTATTTGTGTGGTAAACTCACACACAGGAGGCCGCTCTTAGGAGAGTGGCGATCGGTAGACGTGCTCCTGCTCATTTACTGCACATGCTTCTCCTGTCCAACTACAGCCCGAGGGAAGGAGCTGTCAGTGTTTTATAGTATCGAGCCGTGTCCTTTAAAAGGCAGTGCAGCGTGACGTGGGAGCGAGGATCGACAGCGTGCGGTGGGGCAACACCACTGAGATCAAACGGTTCAATAAGAGATAGTTTCAGAAAAAAAGGCTAAAATGAAAATTGCCAATTTGCTCTCAAATCCATTTTGTCGGGGGGGACTCGTAAAAAGCAGACGTGCCATGTTCAATCGACAAAGCTCATAAATACTACACCTATTAAAGTTACAAAATTTCTCTCTACAACCCATAATAATTGGAGCAAAAGAGCATATTTCTGTGCAATACTGGAGGGCATGATGTCGTTGTGCAGCAGAGTGATGGTTAGTGTTTAGTGTAGAGATGTTAAAGCTGAAACAAGGTGGTGGACAGGGGCTGACCGTAGTCCTCCAATGCTTTGCATGTGGCATCTGAGTGGGTGGAGCCAAAGGCGTTGCGTACAAATCTCCGCCTCCGGCGCAGGTCGTCCTCCCAGTAGTCCAGACGCCAGAAGTCGTGAAGTTGGCTGTGGGAGAAAGGGTTTGATTGAAGGTTAGTGTTCATCTGATCTACCACAAGACCACATCTAGCATGCCGCCACTGTGTTGTTTCCGACCAAACTGGGTGGACAGCATATTACAAAATGAAAAGAATTACGGCATGATAAAATAGTCAAACTTTTGTACCAGAACCAGGAGTCAGGAACAGTCTCTTTTATCCAACTGATCAGTTTTTTGACCAGTGAAATTAAAAACGCTTGAGATGATGAAAATAAAGCCTGTTTGAGAGCAGGGTTTTAGTCAGCCCCCGTGTATTAAAGGGTCCTTCGGTCACGTTCTCCAGCTCCAGTACCCGCACACATAAATTACCCCGCCTCCCATTAACAAATCCAGGATCAAATTACAAGCATAAATGGACTGGCTTGCCATCGTTTTTAACTGTGTTTTTTAACAAGGTTTGTAAATCAAATGTAGGACCCTCAATGCAGGCAGCATGGGGTTTAATGATTGAGGGAAGGGGAGTTCTGCCATGGTTATAGCCCAGACCTATAAACCCCCCAACACACATACACACACACATTCTCTGTGTGGAGCAATGATTAAAATAATGTGATGAAATATTCATTGAAATGATTCCTGAGTCCCCTGAAGGAACCCAAAGAAAATTGCATTTTTATTCATTATTAATAACAGTGAATTAGGGTTGTAAAAAAATGGGGCGGGAAAAGAAAAGAGGGGAAAAATGTCTCCAGCATGTGGTAACCATCTTTGTAAATGATTATTCCAACATTAGCGAGGACATGGGATAATTTTATTGCTCGCAGCTAATGCAAACCATTAAGAGTGTGGACTCAGCATCAGGTTACTAAGTGCAGCTCCTTTTGAGCTTGCCTGCCGCTGGACGTGTTTCAAAGCCTTTGTCTCCTTGAAAGAGTGAGGACACACAGCAACACTGCAACTAATTTACTTCAAAACCCGTTTTACAGACATGCCAAAGAAGAGGGCATAATCTGGATAACTGGCACAGAGAACAGTTGAGAAGAAAATAACAATTTCTTCATGAAATTATCACTATACAGAGATGATAGTTTGATTTTGAAGTTTAACTTTATGTTTTTACTGGGACAAAACTTGATGTTGCAGTTAATTAATCATGAATAATTACTAAGACCAAAAATGTGCTAAAATGCATATTTTAAACCATGGAAAATTATGGAAAAGAGGATCAGATGTGGAGTGAAGGGGGATAATCTGATCATAAACATAAAAGTCCCTGCAGACTCTTATAGTAAATAAAACAGATATTAATTTTAAGGAATTAAATATTTATAATTGATATATTAAAATCAAATATATGTATATGTATGTGTGTGTGTGTGTGTGTGTGTGTGTGTCTGAAAGGACTAGCCAGATATCAGTGACAAGAAAATCTGCTAATTATACTGCCATTGTAAACC
The DNA here is from genome assembly GCF_900700375.1 of Denticeps clupeoides. Taxonomy (NCBI): domain Eukaryota; kingdom Metazoa; phylum Chordata; class Actinopteri; order Clupeiformes; family Denticipitidae; genus Denticeps; species Denticeps clupeoides. Next base: position 13,723,493 of record NC_041725.1, read on the forward strand.
ACTGTATTATCTGAAAGAATAAAAAAAAGACCACAATTCACACCGAATATGTAGACTGTATAAGACTTTTAAAAAGGCACATGATCAATTCTAAGAAATCTAATATTGGCTCAAAGCCAGCTACAGCTCTGCCCTTTCTTCAATTTACATTTCTGGATTAAGTGTTAAAAAATCAAGCTTTTCCCCACCTACAACTGCGCCTGTTAAACTATTCATACCTCATTTGACAGAAGAGGCAGAAAAAATGCCCTATCAGCCAGCTGGCTCTCTTGACAAAATCAGGAACCTGCTATAAAAATATCTAGATTCTGCACACAGATGTGCCACAGCAAGCCGAATGGGGTCTTTACCTCCCGGCTATGGATTTGATTGTATGGCCTCGCTGTTTTCTGATATTGTACCACGGCCGTCCAAACAGATTAAAGTGTTACAAAGGGATCACATCACAAAACCTGCCGCCTCCCTTGCACAAATACAATATCCACAAATGTCAGAAATCAAGAGGCTCTGGAGATTTAGCTCTGACAGCGACGAGAGCTCAGCCGCAGTTTAGCATCAATCAAGGGTGTGTGTGTGTATGTGTGCGTGTGTGTCCATGCATACATGATGTGAATGGCAAAAGTTCATCATGTGCCGCATTATGAAAAGCAACGTGGAGAGCCTGGAGCTTGTCCCCTGTCAATCTCCTTCCCCCAAAGCGCAGCCGAAAGAGAAAGACGTCAGGGGTGCTGAAAAGCGAAACCCACGTAAATGATATTGTAAATGCGAGATTACACCGTGAAAAAAATGTAAATCCGACTGACTGCAAACGGAGGAGATTACCGTTCAAGATTATAACCTCCAAAGCTGGCAGCAAGCAGCCTGTGGTAGCCAGAGGGGGCGGATTTTGAAGGGTTCCTTCACACAGATGCACTGGATTCCATTTGACCGGATCTCTTCATTTCAATACCACGAAAGAGCGATTCAAAAACACAAAATGAAGAGGGTTCTTAAAAGGAGGAACTGGGTGTTTTGACTAATCTTTCACGTCTTTCATCCTCGGATCTGCATGTGTTTTGACTGTATACGCACTCTGTGGGAAGTGGTGACATTCAAATACGTTTGGTCCATACCAGGCCGGTGGTCTTTTATGGCAGGGGTACCAGTTCAGAGTGATGACAAGTACTTAAACACCATCCTTTATACTATCTGGGCATTTTTTATATTCTGTATTTGGCCAAGTGTCAAATACAGTGTGCCCAATCAGATTTGGCATCTAAATAAATATGCTGAAGGCAGACATAAAATATTTGGTGGGGTTTTAAATAGATGACAGGTACCTGGGCTCCTGCTTAAATTGACAGACACAACAAAACAACTCTTATGTCAATTAGGGGTGGATTTTATCAGGCCAATGAACACATATCGGTTCAATAGGCGTGTTCACCAGGGTCACTTCTAATCCTTTTTTGCTTTCAAAATGGGGCTGGCATACAGTTAGCTGGAGCTGCAGGAACACGAATGAAAAAAACCTAATGGGTGCATTCAGTAACGAATGCAAGAAATAATTAAGCAAGACAAGGCTGTGCTTCAAGCTTTCTTTGTAGAAAATTAAGCTGATGTAATTAGCCTGTTTACTTTCATTCATTCACAGTAATGTAAAAATACAGTGTCTACCAGATGAGATGTTACTCTTCGCATACATTTATTTAACTGTCAAACAAATATGCATTTTCTTGCTAGCATAATGTTAGCTGTAAAACAGGAAAGGTTTTTGTCATTTTGCAACTCTGGGGTTGCTACTCAAGGTGTAAAAACAATTATTCAGACCATTTCTTGGTTGATTTATCAAAAATGAGAGTCCTCTGCTTGTCCTACAGCCGTAAGATCAGACAAGAGAATAATTATTCTGAGAAAGTTAAGTGTATCCATGCAAACACGCCATTTCGGATCTCACCGCATCAGATCTCCGGGCCCCTGGGCCGCTGACAGTGTATTCATCTCTACGGCAATCACCGAAGGCAGAATTAGCCGGGGACTCATTTTTCCCCAGCGAGTGAGAGCCTCAGTGACAGGCGTAAAGGATGGCGGAGGGCGCGGCCTCCTCGAAAGCGGCACAAATTTATTAGTCACATCGGCCATCAATCACCCAAATGGACTTCAAACTGCATTTTAAAAGCTAATTTTCCAACACTGATAACCAAAACTATCAGCTAGGAGACACACCAGCCGTTATTTACGGTTGCTTTTAGATTCTTTAAGTGCACCTCGATAAAAGTGTGAAAAGGGGGGGGGGTTTCCCCTCCTGCAACGTCTTTCTAGTGTGAGAGCTGGTAAGATTTAACGCCTCCCCTCAGCAGAGAATGTGCTTTGTTGGTAAAAGGCCGTAAAAAGCCTGGCAGGCATGATTCAAAATAAATCGGCGAAGTGGGGGAATAAACGGATTCACAACAATTTCTTACGAAAATACGGCCTTGCTGGGAGAAAGTGGGCTACCTCCAGAATGGCTCTGAACTGATGTATTGGCATTATGCTGGCCAGGCTGAGTTGCCAGGCCTTAACCATTATGCCCTTAGGGCCCATATGGCCACGGGGCATTAGAAGCCCAAATCTATTCCCACACATCCACGGGGCTGCGGACATTAGCGAGTGAGGTTTGTGTCGCTCAGACTGTCCGTCTGGTGATTTATATGCAATAACAGAGCAGAGGTCCAGAGATGCTGAGCTTGGCAGCCCGGGTTGAGGCGCAGCCAAGAACAGCAGCAGCGCTTCACACGTCCACCTCGTTAATTGCAATAAATCATGAAAAACATCTCTACTTCACATGCGGGAGTTAATGAGGAGCCGGGAACCTTGGGGAAGTCAGTCCTCTGAGGTCATCTGGCATTTTTCGGGCCGACATTGATGTTGTCTGGTATTTGCTTTTTATCCACAAAGAAAGTGCTATTGAAGGGAAGGGCGGCACACATCGGAAAAGGGAGACGCAATTCAATAGGATGGCCTTATATTTGCCGTAAACGCTTCCATTTCAGACAAAAACTCGGGTGTAATTATAATAAATGCCAGTAATCGGGGGGCCGCTATATTTAATGGGGCAGCGTGCTGCTTTGCGTCAGCTCCACACAGTCTCTGTTATGTCGTGTAGAGCCCTGCCACATGTTCCGTGCGCCCTTGACACTAAACACACGCTGGGCCTCTTAAACTGACTCAATCTGAGAACAAATGCCCCTTCTCTCTCCATCACGCTGCCAATATGGACATTTAACTGAAGCAGATCTATTGAGTAGCCTCAAGTAGTCTTGATGAGGTTTAAGGATTGTCTCACATTCTGGAAGCCAGGTAGACATTTTAATGACAAACAAGTCAACTGTCAAACAAAGTAGAGAAACGTCTTAAAAAGGACCAGAGGAAGTGTTGGCGGTCAGTAATTCACCAACAGATCAAATAGAACATGGAAACCAGTTAAAACCTATGGGGTTATTACTGACTATGCACAGTGTGTCATATCAACTGTATAAATGTATTCTAATCCAAGCCATTTAGCTCCTAAATCCTTTACACTTAGCACACAGACAGGTGACAAATGACAAGATACCATTAAACAGTTGAAAAGAGAATTTTGGGGGGTGGGGTCCATTCGGGTTTGGGTCCATTTGTCCTCTTAATGGGAAGGGTCACCGCAAATCAGTACAAAGTGAAAGTGACTGATCACCTTTATACTATGGTAAAACATATGCCTCCAGATGATTCAGGCATAAAAAAGCATAAATCATAGGATATGACCTTCTGAACTGAACTGAACATCACAGATAGTGTGTCCAACACACCAAATGAAGGAGTACTGAAAAGTAGTGTACTGACATTATGGGTAGAAAATTGAATGGTGCTTTATTGTTCTAAATAAGTTAAAATGGAAAATTTAGTGATCAGTGCTATGAATGACATTTATATGGTAAAATAACCTTAATTCCATATTGACCTTGGGCTGACTAAAGGGTTGAGTCACAACTGGGCCCTCGTCTGACCTGGTGACTTCCTAAATCCCACACCATTTGGAGGGAGGAGAGGCAGGGGTACAAAGACGAGCTTTGTGGCTGAACATGGCAGCCCAGAGTGAGCAAAGAGGACCAGCGAGGATGGCTGACAAAAGGACGGGGTCACGCCGAGGGTCATCCGTCGCTGCTTTCCAGTCCCCAGCAGGACTCCCCATCTTTCAGCAGGACCGGGGGGATACAGGGCAGGGATACCCAGCTCCATTTCTGCTTCCTCCCTGAAACCGATGATTGTGTGAAGGGCCTCTTTCCAAAGATAATTAGTGCAGGCTGCAAGGTTAAGAACGCCCCCAGGGAAGAGCCTTGAGTAGGTCAAGAACAAATGAGAGTCAGGAGCGAGGGAGTGGATCAAACCCTCACAACAAAGGATTGTGAATTTATTTGTGTTGGTGTGTCTTCATGAAACACTATTGGTTGCACGAGAATCTAGGGAAGCTGTACAGGAAACTGTGAGTCTGCAGCACTCACCACCAAAATACAGACAGTGGGAGTGAGTTTTGTTTGACTGATACTGGTGTGTTCATGTTTTTCCACAACTGTTTGCTCCACTAAAACAAACACAAATATTAAATATTAAAAGACATTATATTGGGTTGGGTTACTCGAACTGCAAAAAATTTGTTCTGAATAACTGCATTTCATGAAATAAGGAAGGACGTATCTTGGCAACTGTTCAATGCTGATGAAATTAGCCAAACTACGTTACCCGCCTGATTACAGACTCATACACAATGAGGGCACAAAAAGAAGTAACGAATTTCAAGTTCTAAACGTATTAATTGTGCGAGCTGCCTTCGATAAAAACCAAGGGAATAAGCATTCACATGAACAGCAGCTCAATAGCAATCTAGTATAATGGAGTTATGTTTTAGCAACCCTTTGTTCGGTCTGAAGGAAGGTAAAGGTTCTTCACACACCCTCCCTGTAAGAAACACACTCCAGCGAGGTCAAAATTTTTAAGCTCTAGTGGGCCGAGGCGCCAGCTCAAGGAGACGTTCCCCCAATGAGCCTGCATTAGAATTGATAACCCCTTCATCCAGGAGTGGCGAGGCCTGCTTAAGCCAGGCCGCATGTGACTGAGGGCTTCATCACACCGGTGGGTTATTACCCAGCAGCCCACCGTTACAATTCATCACCGGCCAGAGACGAAGCTAACCGTTAGCCAAGGGAAATGGCCGTTCCAGTGCTTCCCCCACGAAGATCAATACGTCACTGCCGTCTCTTGCCCAATTTTTCCCCTCCTTGCTGGTAATTATAGTAAAGTAATTATATGGAAGAAATGTTGACAATCGATGGCCCCCTCAAGTTGTCTGTGGAGGCCGGAAGCTCACTGTCTCTGCTGCAGACAGAGAGCGGCAAAAGGACACGTGTCAGGTCAAGACCTGCTCTGCATGCTACGCTGGCTGAGCCCCACAAGAGCAATGATCTGAACAGGCAGAGGACAAACACCCCAACAGGACCCTCAGCACAACAGCCTGACCAGCCAAAAACACAGATGCCGTCAGGGTCACGGGTGGGGTAACCACACCACTACCCATTTCTCCAGTAGAATAAAAACATGCAAGGCCAGAATAATAATTCAGAACCATATAAAGAGACATCATTATTATTATTCTCATATAGGACAGGTTAAAAACACAGTTTAACCCTATAACTGCTGGGCTAAATATAATTACCACTCAGTATGTACCTTTAAGTGACGCCGAGGTTTAACCTATCAGGTAGGTTTACCATTCATGGATTAAGCCAAGTCCTAGACAATGTTTTTTTTTATAATAATTTATGAACCATTTTCTAAATTTCTGCTTCTTATTACTTTGGTTGAACATCCTTGCCTTTAAAATCTAAAGCCTTTTCAGTGAATCAGTGACCGTTTTTTGCAGGTCGTGGCTTTCCGCTTCCTTCATGTAATATGATCTTGTTCGGGGAATCACCACTGATCCTGATTCCAACTGAGGTGTGGCATGAACTGAAAGACAATTAATCACAACACCCCGGCAGAATCTATGCAGGAATGTAATTGTCCTGTTAGTCTGCGCTGGCCCAAAGCCCCAATAAGGCCCTTTCTGTTGGTGATTCAATATTGGAAGAAATCTACATTTAAATAGACCTTTAGTTAGCAAGGAGTGTGCCTGATCACGGCCTTTCATTATTCAACGCCAGCGCTGAAACATTTTGCTCCAGTCTAAACGTATTTAGAGGCAGGGACTGGATTAATAAGAACATGCTCATAAATATTTACATATGAAACACATGAAAGAGAGCACATTTGCATAAAATGATGGCACGTGAAAACAAACAGGATGATTTAATTGTTTCTTCGTATAACCTGCTCTTCATCGGTTGACATAAAAGTGCCTTCTGATGTCTGGATAATAAAGCTCCAGCGTTTACGCTGCAGGAGTGTTTTTGCCATTCCCTGTGCCACGCATTATCCTCAAATCAATTCTCCTGCCTGGGCCTGACACCTCTTTCGCTCTCTGACGAGGCTGAACTTTATAATCCAAAAGGAAGGGTCGGGGGTCAACAGGAAAGGGGATGAGAGGGCAGCGGAAAATCACTCCCCGGGCATTAAAAAAAAATCTGACATCCAATTTTCAACTTGATTTATCAGTATGAAGCTAAAATTGATAGTGTGTCATTACCGGGCTGAGAGCTGTCTGAGGGAGACGTATCAAAGGCCTCACGTTTTGATTTAAAGGCCCAGATCAATACAACCCTATACTGTTTCAATTTGAGACGTATTGATTTTTGGACGCCAACTCGATAACTGGGACATTCATCATCGGGAAGGGCGGGAAAAAAAATAAATAAATGAGAGAAAGTATAATCCTGTCAGCATCCGCTCATCTGCGGCCAGATTTGGATATCCTCTCTCGCGGCTCGAGCGGCAGCGGGCTGCGATTGTTTTTCAGAAGTTGTGGCGGGACATCGAGTGAAACACAATCCCCCTCGCCATAATTCTCGCCGAGGCTCGGCGGGAAGCGGGGGGCAAAGGCCCGGCTAATAACCTGCAGATGTGGCGGCTCACCCGGCATTTACAACACGCTCCACTCCCGATTCCGGCCTGTTCGCAGGTCCCGCATGGAAAGCGGCGCCATCCATCAACGGCAAGGTCGCGCTAGCATTTTAAAATCTTATTTGAAATATGAAACGTGAGGGGGCAGGCTTTTATTAGCTACAAGTGCATTGTTGCAAGGGGTGTGCGTGGGTGTATGTTATTTTTTTTACTACACAACTTATCAATATCTATTGTCCCGGGGCTACAACAAAGGAAAGCAATTTGTGTGTATTCACGCTCCGACAAACCCTCACAAATAGACACATGTGCACGTTCACACACAGATACACTAATCACACATGCACACGCAGAAATGCCAAAAAATATAGACGGGTTCCGTGGGGCGCTTGAGGGCTTTATATTCTCCACAGGCAGCATAAATGGAAAAGTTAATGTAGCATTGAATAAGACTAAGCCGTTCCGCCGCCGCCACGCTGCCTGGAGCTCATGAGCATATTGCATCATTTTTCTTCTCCAGCAGGTTACCATTAAATTTGAATTTGCTGGAAGTTTTGCGGTATCATTTACAATGCGCCCCGGCGCAATAACCTTTTGTTTCAATGCTAATGTTATGCTAATGTTAAGGTGGTTTCTATAAATATTTGAATAAGTAAATGTGTTAGCCCAGGCTCAATCCAATATTATATATATATTTTGGAAGTAGCTGTGAAACAGCTTTATGCTGTTGATATTTGTAGATGTGGTAGTGTGTGTGTGTGTGTGTGTGTGTGTGTGTGTGCGTGTGAAAAAGAGAGAGACATTCTGAAGGTCTGATGAAAACGTCTTTTAAACTCAGGTGGAAGCTTGAAGGCCTGAGGGAGTCGGAATGGATAACGGTTGCAGAAGCAGGCGCATCATATATGATACATATCTGCCTCTCAACATATATTATCCTGCACATATGAAAGTGAAGTGAAGTGAAATTGAAGTGATTGTCATCGTGATACAGCACACGGCACAGCACACGGCAACACAACGCTTTGAACCATCACCCTTGGTGAGCAGTGGGCAGCCATGACAGGCACCCGGGGAGCAGTGTGTGGGGACGGTGCTTTGCTCAGTGGCACCTCAGTGGCACTTTGGCAGACCGGGATTCGAACCGGCAACCTCTAGGCCACCACTGCCCCAAAGGTAGTTAAGGAGGTAAGGAACAAAACAAAAAGGAATGGAACTTGTGATTATGAAAAGAACATACAAATTTTTATTTCGTGCTCACTAAGACATGGAAGAGAGCGATTTACTGAAGAAAAAAAGGCTTAATGTTGACAATGTGAATTAATCTGCAGTATTATGAAACAGAAAGAAAAATATATTATAATTTCTAATCATTATGAATTTTGGAAATTAAAAAGGCTCAATCACAGCTTCACACAGGGTTGTTGAAACGGTTCTAAAATGAACTAGGCTAGACGTAGAGAACCCAGACACAGATCTGTTTTTTACCCAGGCAATGTTATCCAGCACGACTCACGCCACACTTTTTAAAATCCACATTTGGACAAATTTTCCAAATGTTCCAGATAATTAGGTGAACAACTGAACATGATAACTGGAAAATCTTAGATCAGAAGGAACTGCAGGAAAAACGATAGCACTGAACTACGTGGCAATTTACATGCTAATTCCTGCTGCAGATCTAATACGTAGCCCAGGACGAAAATAAACAGGTCACATCAGACTAAGTAAAAGCAGAACTTTTGTCATTTTTCGGCTATTGGTGGACTGTGTAGGCTAAACAGGTTGCTCATGCAACACATTTTAAAAAAAATCCATTTAGAAATAGGAGCCGAGTTTGCGGCAGGTTAAGGAAATGCTAAGGCAAATCGTCGCGGTTCAGCAGGAAGGGGAGGAAGATGTGGGGGGGGACGGAGACGGAGGCTTTGGTACGGACCTCACCGAAGGCTCCTGCACTCTCTCAGACTCCCCGAACTGACAGCTCTGTTAAGATGGCATGGCAGCCTGATTTATAACCAGAAGCTGCTCTTGTGGTGGTTTGAAAACATTTCCAAACAGCAGTCAAGGCCATCGCTGACTTCTGGTTGCATCAGTAGTCCCCTGCGCCCACACCGACGCTCACATTTATCCCTCCATACGCAACCCCTCTGTCCTTCTTGATTTATTCTGTGGATATTTTTTGCGGTTTAAAACGGTCTTGTTATTAGCACCGTTAATGGTGCTATTCCTCTTCCTAACTGATTCTGATGGGCCTTATCTGCTACACCAGTATGTCCTGATTAATCAGCCTTCTACGTTTAGACTATGTTTAGATTCTGCAGTCTTATGCATGTTTTAAAGGATTTAAGGAAAAATATGTTTTTCTGGCACATTGTAAACTTCCATCCTTTAAATGTAATTTCAGCACAGCATTGTCCCTCATGGTAAATTGCTGTCCTACACTGGCAGAGATGGCCTGGCGGGTAAGAGATGGACTGGGGCAGTGGTGGCCCAGCGGTTAAGGAAGCGGCCCCGTAATCAGAAGGTTGCCGGTTCGAATCCCGATCTGCCAAGGTGCCACTGAGGTGTCACTGAGCAAAGAACCGTCCCCACACACTGCTCCCCGGGCGCCTGTCATGGCTGCACACTGCTCACTAAGGGTGATGGGTTAAATGCAGAGGACAAATTTCACTGTGTGCTGTGCTGCTGTGTATCACATGTGACAATCACTTCACTTTTGCATGTTTTTTTTTTTTAAAAAAAGGAAGCGGACCCATAATCGTAAGGTTGCAGGTTCAAAACCTGATCTGCTAAGGTTCCACTGAGGTGCCCTTAATCAAGGTTTGCTCCAGGAGGGACTACTGATTGTAAGTCTCTCTGGATAAGGGCGTCTGATAAATGCTGTAAATATAAATGTAAATGTTATGGGTGATGGGTTAAATGCAGAGGACACATTTTGCTGAGTGCACCGAGTGCTGTAAGTGAAAATCACTTCACTTTCATTTACTGTACTTATTTATCATCATTGTGCCAATAATGCCAGGCCTGAATAGTAATTACGGACTCCGGCAACTTCAAAAAAATGTCTCCCCTTAACACATCCAAGGTGGAACTCATCTATAAGAGCAACGATGCCCAAGTGTGGACTCCCACGCCTCCTCACCTCTGTGCCACCGCGCCCCAGGCCCCATGCTTGTTGGTGAGGATGTTGAGGATCTTCTGCTTGAGCTGATTGGCTGTGACGTGGTCGCGGTGCTTCGCCGCGCTGATCAGGTGGTCGCACATCTTCTCCTCCTCCTTCCTGTCTGCTGCATACTGGGCACAGTTTGACTGTGGTTCGGGGAAGAGAACAGGGTAAAAAAAAAAGAGATTAAAATGATGCACCTTTATCTTATTGGTCAAATACTCTGGTTTCACGCTCACTTACCACTAACCTGAATTAGCCATTGACAGCTAAGTCTGTTTATCCACGAAACCCACAAATCTCCAGGCCAAACCCTACGGTGCATGACTTCAGCTTACATTATTACACAAAATATGTAAATTCAACAATTACCCCATGCATTCGGACCAAAGTGCCACTGCTGACCACAACTGTTTATGTGCGGAGGGGTCACTCTCACTGTTGGACTGTTGGACAGAATGCCGGCTCATAGTTTCAAACTCTACACAGGCCGAGTGGAGATACATGCTATTAGACATGAACGTGTACTATTATCATATCAGAGGAAAGAAAACGAGATAAAGAGGGAAAAACGGCTGCAGGATGTTTAAAGCTGCATCTCAACCACCCTCGTTTAACTGATACTTACACGCACCGTACAGATATTACAGTTACTTGGAGAAATGAAGCGTTTTATCTGTAATGTACACTACTTCAGTGCAGAAAAGATGTCTTGAAGGAACGGCTGCCTTTAAAAGGGGGAGAAAATGAAAGGAGAGATGCAGTGTGTAGTGTGCCGCAGACTGAAAAGGTAATGCGGGGGGGCGGCACCAGACTTTATCTCGCGTGCAATAATAAGATTTCGTTACTGTGCCACCCCGAGGGAGATCTCCTGCTAATATTCAAAATCTAATTTGCTAACAGAAGCTAGCCTCTAATTGAATTTCCTGCCTTATATTTGAATTCTGTCAGATGCGGTAGCGCGGCGTATTCCTCAACCGGCCGGATAACTCAATCTCAGCGTGTCATCTTGCGTTACCATGTGACACACATACACTGACAAATATCAAACGTTATTTATCACTTCTGAAGAAGTTGGGGGGGGGCAAATATGAGCTTCGGCTCTGACACTTAATAGTAAAAATGTCTTATCTGGCCCCCGGATCTTCAATCTTGGCCGGTGCGCTAATAAAAACGGGGGGCTGAGCGGCGTGACAAGTGTAGGCTGTCTGGGCCCCGGCAGACAGATGGATGAGCGCCAGGTAGAGTCCCCCCGCGCGGGTGACATCGCCTATCTGAGCCGTCTCCTGTGGTTTATCGGGCGGGTCAAGGATCCTCAAGAACAGTACATCACGCGGCGGCGGTGCAGAGGCTGCCGCCCGAAGATAAGAAACTCATCACTCCTGCAACATATGAGCTACTAACGGCGTGTATGTGTGTGTGTGTGTGTGTGTGTGTGTGTGTGTGTGACTACTCTCTACCTGCCTCTGAGGACAGATGCCCTGCCATCACGCAGCCTTCTCTACTCGTAAATGATTGTTCCTCCCTAAACACGACGCTTAGTGACTGAAGGCAGAAGCTCCGGATCCCGTCGGACGCCGAACAGCTCTCCCGCAAGGCGGTGTTCCCTTTACAAAACCATTACGGTCCCCATTACACACCCAATGTAATTACGCTACGGCATAACAAAAAGGTTTAAAGAGTCTGACCTCTAATTCCGTCTAATGAGAGCGCTTCTTGCTCAGCCACTCGCCTGAAAGGGGTAATGGTTTAAGATGGCGGGTAAATAGCATCTCAGGAGGTTAACTCATTAGTTTGGGGGGGGGGGGGACTTAAAGCCAATAAGAGTGACAAAAAATTATTAGCAGTATATCAGCTCAAGAACACATTAAATCTGGGCCCGGTTGGCTCTCTGCGTTGGGTCTCTAATCCCTGCTGGGCCTCAGGAGAAGCGGGATTACAGCTAATTCCCCGGCAGCGCTTTCAAGGGCGGGATTCACACTCTGCACTCCTGCACTCCCTTCACGCACTGATCACAGTCGCCCTGGGAGCAAAAAAAAAAAAAAAAAAAGCCGCACATGCTGCTGAGATGGGATACAAAACCATTAAGACCAGTCTGTCTTTATTTCCTTGCTTCAATAAACCTCTTCACATTTGTCTGATCATTGTTTCCTTGTGCTAAATATATTTATTTACACATTTATATATAAAATGATAAAAAAAAAGGATTCAGGTAGTAAGAGTCAGGGACAATTTTTTAAAAATTATGATACGTTGAATATGGTATGTTGTGCCAAATGGCTCAATTTCTTCAGCTCTATATTAGATTCTAGTCTTTTCTTGTCTGTTTGTTTTATTTATGTATTTCTGTTCTATGTCCTATATCGTTCACTGAAAATCAAGACCTGTTTTAGAGTCTGGATGTAGGACCTTAAATAGGAGTTTTTTTAGATTGCAGGGAAATATAGCAACAAAAATAAGGCAACACATCTAATATATAACAATGTTTCCCAGAGTTGGAGGGATATTGCAAGGGAACCAAACAATTGAAAGCAATAAATGCTGATGACCAGTTCTTACGAACCAATCTTTTTGCATGAACTCTTCAAGATGTTCTCAATGGAGCTTCTGGTGGCTTCTCAAAAGATTCAAAAATATTCTAAACCACTTAATGGGAGCCGAAGTATGGGAACAAAGAACAGAAATGTAGTGTGTATGACTGGTGTCTCCCTACTACTACTACACACCTCGAACTCCGCATGCTTGTGGACGTCTTCAGCCCGCTGGCGGTTCAGGATGAACTCCGCCTCGTTGGCAACGCGCACAATGTGGTCCTTCATAGCGTGGCACAACAGTCTGGAAATACAGGTTACATGAACGGTATGTATTAGCATCGCACACCTACCCACATGTCACTTTGGGAATGACACTTTGGGAATGACACAAAACAATTGATGCAAATTAGTTCACAATGATTCGGATTTTACTTTCAGAGACTTGATCAATTAAAAAACGTAGACTTAATCACTTGATCCAGTGAAAACCATCCACCCGTTTTGCGTTTTTTTCTCCTTCATTAAAATTCATGATGAGCACTGGCTGCAAGGCTCCGCGTGAATAAAACGGGTGAACCGGCATCGTTAGCCCGCTGGAGCCTGTCCACAGGAAACGCATGGCTAATCTGAGAAAGAATCCCTTTTCTGTTAACCAAGATTCACATCTACTTATCCGGACAGAAAAGGAGACAGGGAGGAGACAGACAGGCAGACAGAAAGTATGAGGGAAGCCTGCGGACCCTTCCATTGCGTGTGGGTGTGCAGATTACATGCCATTACACACGTCGTTAAGCCCGCTTTGTTTTAATTAAACTTGCTTCTTCCGTTTGGGCCTCAGAGCGCAATGCAGCCAATGATTCCAGCGTGTCCCTGGGTGAGGGTTTAATGCGGCGCCGCATTCATCACATGCTTACCACTCTTTAGATGCTGACAGGCCCTGAATTGTGTTCCGGGGATGAAATTAAATATCGCTCCTCTCTCCCCATCCACTTACAGGAGCACATTATTGCTGCAAAGTGGGGCAGCCTCTGCCCTTCCACACATGACTGGCAGACCAAATCCAGTTCATTAGCAGGGGAGCTGATGATGGATACACTTTATAGCCCTCTGCACCGGCGCCATGACAGACAGCACAACAGCACGCCTGGGGATTGAACAGCACGTAACACACCGGGGTAGCGAGATTGGGTCTATGTTGGTGTGTTGTGACTTATTTGGTAGGGCATCTTCTTCCTCTCGGGCATTGCGTTTTTATAGGTAGTAGGATGCTGGGCTGGGGGCAGATGCTGGATCTCCCAGCACCCTGGACAGCGGCCTGGGATTCTGCTGATGCGGACTCTACTTGCCCCAGAGCAGCAGCAGAAAGAGAGGGAGGGAGGGAGGGAAGGCCTGTGTGTGTGTGTGTGTGTGTGTGTGTGTGTGTGTATGTGTGTGTCAGGGAGAGAGATGTGTCTAGACAGATGGGTCAGCAGATGGGAAAGAAGGCTGAGCCGTCATGAGTTTGCCACACCCAAACGGAGACCAAGAGAGATATGCGAACTTTGGGTCCTTATTTAGCACCCCGCCCCCTCCAAAAAGCCCACCAAAGGGGCAAGGGGCTTATCCCTAATCCAGGTGCTGTGTGGGATGGCCTGAGCCTCTGATCACAAGCAGGACATCATTTCAGTGTGATTAGACACTAGATCAGCACAGAAAGGAGAAACAAAAAGGCCATAAAATATACATCACCTGCCCTCGTTGATCAGCTCGATGAAGGCCAAACCAGCATTCTTCTGAATGGAGTTCTGCCATTCCTGGAACAAAGACAACACAATTTACAACAACAGTTTCTTGTTTCTTATTTCTATTCAGTTCCATTATTCGGCAGAAGGACAAGCTAGAAAGACCTCCAATAAAAATCCAAGTAACATTTTGATTGGCAGAAAATAGCAAAGCAGAGCTTTCCTGCTTAAAAAACAAAGAGCATCTGAGGGTAAAATGCCGCTGCCTCTACGCCACGAGCTAGAGGCCGAAGTTCAGTCGCATCTGATCAGAATGAGCATGACAGCTCAGAGGTCGGGAGGAGGGGGAGAGGAAGAGAAGGAGAGTAATGGAATATGGCCGCTACGAGGAGCTGCGTGCGACCGTCCCTTCTTCCTTTAAAGGAGGCATCTGTAAACACAGCGAGGAGGTAATCGGCGTATGAAACCGTATCCTCTCCCAGCTCGGCCTCTTCCTCCCGCGCTACAGTGACAGATGACTGGGACTGAGACTGATGCAGAGCTGGGTCGCGGGTCCGAGCGAGGTCAGGACTGAAGGGCTGACGAGGCCTGGGGCACCGTGATATGGGGCGCACCCTCACTCTCACTCACACACTGGTGCTCTGGAAATGATTAAAAAGCCGCTCGGAGAGGCCGGGATCGCACTGTGGGAACCTGCACTCTGCTGCTCCCTCTCGGTGCCGCGACAGCACGAGGGAAACGGGAGGCCGGAGTTCAGGGGAGGCGGAGTAGAGGCGTTTTTTTTTTTTTTTTTCATAAGAAACCGTTTTTCGACTCTTGAGGGAAACCAACCGCAAGGGCCACGTGCTCCAAAAAAGGTTGTTGGCTTAGCAGAGCCACTGGATTTATGCTTTGTCAGAAATAAAAACGTGTTGTTGTTGCCTGTGTTGCCCAGGAGATCCTGCAGCAGACATCCTGAGCTAATGTGCCTTCATACATCTTCATCGAGCTCTGAAGGTAACCAGAGAACTCTGATGTTTGGGAACACATCACAGACTTTCTCTTTTCGGGGGGAAAATCAGCCCGCATGGACCTCAACTTGAAACGGTAATGAGACCGAAGGGGTGATTATGGATGTGATTGCGTTGATCGTGCTGGGAAGCAACGCACAACGCGGCACCACAAGGTGAGCAGACCGCGTCTCACAAGCGCAGGAGCATCTGGCCTCCAAATGTTCCCAGATGATTCTCAACCCTCTTTGCGACCGCTCCATCCCTCCGAGGGGGCTGCAATGCTCCCCGCTGCTCACGTGACAAAAACAAATACGGAAATAAAGGCCAGCCCTATTCCTGCCATGAAAATGACATCAGCCTCTGGGAAGAGAGGAAGTTCACAAGCGCTCACACAATTTATTCTCTCCGACAGAAGCTTTGGCTTTTAAGGCTGAAATTCTGGGGTGCTTTAAGGCTTTTTTTCCTGTTCCAGAGGAGAGGGGGGTGCAGTCAGGCCATTTTAGCTCCGTATGATTGCTTTGCCCATGTGAAGTGAATTAGCGCTGTCAACCACCTCAGGAAGGCCGGTAACATGACGCCTCATGTAAATTTGGAACATACTTACAGCCCAGTGTCTTGGACGTTCTGTGGGAGTTTGCTCAGAAGCTCAGATAAGCGGTCGGGATGCCGAAAAGTCGACACACTCAATAATATCAGGCCGTTAATGTGCGATTTTAACACGTTTGAAGGAGGTGCTGCTCTGTACTGAAGAAAATTCAAGTGTAGAATGCAGAAACTTTACCGCAGTTCTACCTAACTACCTAAACATACTACATACAGTACAATACTCATTCTATATGTCTATTTCATCTAAATATTTATAATATCTAAATATTTATAACAGTGATTCTTCCAGTGATTATTTAAGAAACTGTCTTTACTGCTTTATTTAATCTTACATAATAAAATGGCTATTTAAAACTGGAAAGCTTAGGAAATCAGAATGTATATATGCAATCGTCCAGCCGATCTTGGAAAGAAGTCACATCACTATTACCATTTATTGTCATAAATTGAAAAACAAGAATTTCATCAGTTTTTAACCTGACCCACTCTACCTCTGATGCACACACAATTTTTTATATAAAAATACAGTGTCTCAATCCGACCTGTCAGTGCAGGCATGTGCAAATGTGCATGTAGGTGAGGGAGAGCGTTTTGGCTTTCATCTGAACTGCATTTACAGCCCCCATCTGGATGGCTTCCATGCTCAAATCTCCACGACTCCGCTCTGTATCCATGCAGGGTGTTTAAGCTGTTACATGAAACAGACCTGTCTGACCTCTCTATTTAACAGTTACTATCAGCATACAGCTACAGGCGCCGGAAACCTTGCAGACTGAGAGTGTGCAAACAATTCCAACTTAATATCAACCGTTACTACAATAAAAACAGTTTATTAACTATCAGCAGAAAGAAGTTTAACCAACATAAAAGAATGGAAATATAATTTTCCTAAATTAATAGAGGCTAGAAGAAGTATGGAAGAGAGAAAACCAAAATGCATCCAGTACACAAAACAGTGTGGCTGTTTTTTCCTTTTTATATACGAGTGTTTTATAGAGTAGAATCATGCTGTGGTTCAAGCTCGGTGCCAGAAATTGAACTAAGCCACATGCATAAGGTCACATTTTCTCTACCAGCACTTATACCGGGCTGGCACTGGCACCGCCATTGCTGAGCCACTCCCTTCTGGCCCTTCATGGCCCTGACTTGAGACCTTCATAGCTGTGATGATGTGCTGAGGGGGAGGGCGTGGGCTTTGGCTCCACAGGCTCTCTGGACGATCGATATATCAGGCCAGGTTTCAGCCCCAACCGCCTCTAATGGCAGGAGCTTTGGTAATGCTATCTGGGTGATGGGGCCATCATCGTGGGGGTGGGGGAATGCAGACTCCTAACAGCCTGCTGACTGACTCCTCTTTGCAATAAATCGAGAGAAGACGGGAAGACAGGCACCGGACTGCTACGGCCCAGGATAGAAGAAAGAATGGAGGAAAGCCCCCCAACGACAGGGGTAAAGGTTCTGGGCCTGGGACTTCAAAAGACTGGGAGCCGAGGCAGCATGATTCACTGCTGAGGAGGAGGCCACGGGTGAGTCTGCAGGAATACGCTACTTAATGTCAACTCCTACGCTTACAAATGGTGCCGTGTGAGCTCAGAGCGAGCCTCGAATGAGACATGGGGCAGATTCTGGAGGTGCCATTCCCCCCTACTGATTTTAGAGAGAGAGAGAGAGAGAAAGGAAGAGAGCGAAAGAGAAAGGCGCTGCCCTAATGGCTTCCTCATGGTGATCCCGACAGCAGAGTGATGGCCTGACAGAAGGTATGTTAAATATCTCCTGTTGTAACTACAACACAGAGACCCCAACCTGCTTTGAAAGGGGGGATTAACACGAGATTGAGAAGGTCAGCGGGGCTGTAATCTGTCAGGGCAGTCTGGGATGGCGGGTGAAGTTTCTCAGTGTGAGTTGCAACTATGCTTTTTGGAAGGAGAGCAGTACCATGGGAATGGCTGGGTAAAAAGTCTTCTGGCTTATTTTTTTCGTAAAGGGCATATAATTATGGTAAAACTGCTTAGTTTGATATAATTAGTGATAATGTTTTCCCTATGCTTGTTAATAGTCCCCCTGTATTTAAAAACATAATGTCCTTTTCTATTTGTAATATTTGAAATCCACGAAGCTTACTTTACTTTACTTTACTTTACTTTACTTAGCAGACGCTTCTATCGAAAGTGACTTACAAGAGGAAGACACCAGCAATTCTCGTTCGATTTCTATAGATTTTGAGTTTACAAAACTAAAATAAGGCCTAACTTGTCAGAAAAAGAACATGCTCGGAAATAGACGAAGAAAATAAATAAATAAATACATAAATAAATCTACAAAAAAATGAATAAAAACAAAGCTCTGCTTTTTACTGTTACTGTTGACTGTGTTGATCCAGTTTTTATTCATCTTAATAGAAAATTATTCCCTCTGAAGGCTCGAATGCCACAGCGCGTTCAGGGTCATGTGACACAATGTCTGAGGTCACTGGTCACAGTGAATACAGGGAAAGGGCGAGTTGCCATTTATCATGTTTCAGGACAAACTGCAGCACAAATCAAAATTTATATCAGTCTTGCAGCGGAACGGTCATTGGCATTGTTGCACTGTTATTAAATATTCGGAATATGCAGCCTTCCAAAGACCTCCTCACATTTCACAGTGAACAGATTTAAAGCTTGCTCACTGTGTTGCATTCCCGCTCACTGGACACTGTGCAATGTTGAGAAAATCAGATTCTGTTTTCAAAGTGGAACTAACCCTATCCTACTGTGTTCCGGTCTCATGCTAATTACGACCACTACTGTCAAATAAAATTCCAAGGGTACCAGACAGAAATGTGGGATCGCTGTAATGCATATCAGACGTACTGCAGTGCACGGCACGGCCGACATCCACAGAGGCGCGGCAAACGAAGCGTTGCGCAGCTACAGGCGTGGCCGATGACCGGCGCTGCCAATCCGCTGTGTAATGCAGTAACTGTAACACTCTGCTGTTAGCTGAGCGGCTAGTTGCACCCAGACTTGTTCAGAGGCAGAGATGGGTGGAGGGGAGGGAAGCGGAGGAAGAGAACGGCAGGGGAATCGGTTACCTGAGAACAGAGCAGCATGACCAGCTCTACCACCGAGGTGCTGGACTTCATGCACACCAGACCTGCAGGGGCAGAACAGACCAGAGAGCAGTCAGAAAAGGAGACACACACAAGATCACATAAAATGCACTCACTTTGCCAAATCTTTTAACACTCAGAGAACTGTTTTCAAACTGGGGCCAAGTATGAGATGTGTTTGCTAGAGTGTGGTTAAAGGTGTACTCAGGATTCAAATAAACACATAAAAATATGAAAGGACCGCTTCAAAGTTATATGTTTCATGAAGTAGAGAAACTACCTCCCCCTTTTGTTGATGTGTAATTACCTCCGTCACCCAGAATTGATGATTTTATACGAAAAATGGGAGGATTGACAGTTAAAGATTGTGTTTCTTTCTTGTTGTATCTATATAAATACAGTGGCCAACCAGCCCCATGCCAGTTTGAGAACAGTGTCCGCAATCCCTAAAAATATCGGCGCATAAACACTACAGACTCTATCATCAGGTCACAGATCTACAGCACAAATCAGAGCCTTAATCTGAAGGGGGCTTTAGAAAGCACTAAAATGGAGATATTGAATTTTTTAAAGCTTTTTCACTGTGTAATTTGACTTCATGTTACTTTCCGGTGTGTGTGTCCAGAGTCGGAGAGCTAACGCCTTCCTCTGAGGCTGTGTTAATGCATCTGGAGTGGATGAAGGTCAATGCTGGCCGGCCTGACTGTAATCAATACGCCTCTGATCCAGACCGCACGCTCCTCAGAAAATAAAAAGCCCTCTCCTGCTCTCACTGCTGGATTCGGTACACTGCATTTTTGAGGTATGGCCATGGGTCCACACAGAAACTGAATATTCTATGTGAGTTTTTAAAAACAGGGAGTGGTAAATAAAAGTAATAATTATGAACACTTGTCGTATTTAGTTACATACTGCATACAAGAGAGCCAGAGCGACAGCAAAGCTCCCTGGCCTACAGCAAAAATAGACGTACTTTAGACAAAGTGGAATTTGTAATTTATCATATTTGACTGAAGTTATACCATAGTGGGGTACTTTTTTGTGTGTCCATTTAGCGTTTTGCAAATTATTTAGTAATGAGTTCATTTTGCCATCTAATTATCCACTAATTAGTATAGGGGAATATCCAGATATGTAAAAATATCTGAAGAATACTGTCCAAAATGAGCCAAAATATTTTAAAAAAAAGAGTTTTAATCCCCATAAAATATGCACTGGTGTTATGTTTGGCCTGCTCCAACTTCAATGCACCAGGGTCAAAATGAATGTATTGTTAATGAAGCCATTTTGTCGAGCTCATTCATTTTAAGCGCTGCTGGGACTTAACGTCGGGGGCCGCCGAGTGAGGCAGATGAATCGCAGGCAACGCGTAGCATGATCTACACCCCGGCTCCTCCGCCCTCACACTGCTGCCTTTATGCCATGCCAGCGCATGAACTTAAAGACCGGGTGCAGACACAGTTCAGCATACCAGAGAGCGGCGTGAGTAAAAACATCCTGTGTTCCAGAAACCTCTCAGTACCAAAGCGCGGGGACGCAGTCGCAGGCAGCCATAAGAAGTCCGCCGCGGCCCTGTGTCCATCTTCATGCCCCCCCCGCTGCAAAAAGCCCTCATTCATGAGTAACTGAGTTATTATGCATGGCTGTTGTAAATGCTGGGAGAGGATGTGATCCCTCTTGTACAGAGCACGACCCCTGACCTCTCCGTTCGTTGGGAATGCCCTAAGTGACTGGTGCCTGACGTGCAGGAGTCATGCGTCCATATGACCTCAGGCTTGTGCTGCTATGCAAACCGTGAGCACTTGATTTAAACAGCTTCCTGTGCGTGGCACTGGGGGGCGTGAATGAGGCATTGTGGGATGGCGCGGCGCCGGTTTGTGGCACTGCTGAGCTGCCTGGCTGGGCGGGGGTTGGTTCGTGTGACAACGGGCACAGTGTTTGCCGGGTAGGGGACGGGGGGTGGAACATCAACTCCAAGTGCGGGACCCAGGGTGCATTGCGGTATAATTACAGTGGTGACCACATACTTGGGGGAGGTGGTAGAGGCCGGCGGAGGCCAGACTGGGCTCGACCCCGGTAATCCGAGGGGTGATGGATGACTGGTAATTACTGGTAAATGGAGCGCTTTTGCACCGGGGCACAGTATTTCAGCTGACGGCCCGGAGCGGGGGCCGATCGGAAAGCAGGGAGAGGAAAAACAGCGATGGCCCCTTCCTCTCACAGCTCAGGCGCTCTGACTTAATCTGGAGACATTATTCCATCACATTAACAGCCTGCGGCTGCAGTACGGGGCCACTATTCATTTTAGTATTGTTATGTTTCACCAACAAAAAGTAAATTGTTTAGTACCATTTTTTAAAATGGTTCCACTAAGTAAGGAATGTGTGACCCTAAATTCGCTGTGAAGTGTGTGTGCATTTACCCTATACTGGACTGGGACTCCGTCTCGGGGTCCTGCCTTGTGTCTGAAGAGCCCTGTGGCCCTGACCAAAATAAACTGTTTAAACTGGATAGTTGCATAAAAAAATCTGCTGCCATGGTTAGATGGATTTACGAAGTTAAACAGGGGCAGTGGTGGCCTAGCGGGTAAGGAAGCGGACTTGTGGCCGAAGGGTTGTGGGTTCAAATCCTGAACAATAAAGGTGCCACTGAGGTTCCCTTGATCAAGGTACTGTCCCCACATGCTGCTCCCCGGGCACCTTTCATGGCTGCCCACTGCTCACTAAGGTGATGGGTTGAAAGCTGAGGACACATTTTATTGTGTTGTGCTTACTGTATATCACGAAAACAATTTCACCCCTTTGTGGCCAGTCTGAGCATCTATGCATTTACATTTACATTTACAGCATTTATCAGATGCCCTTATCCAGAGCGACTTACAATCAGTAGTTACAGGGACAGTCCCCCCTGGAGGAACTCAGGGTTAAGTGTCTTGTTCAGGGATACAATGGTAGCAAGCGGGATTTGAACCTGGGTCTCCTGGTTCATAGGCGGGTGTGTTACCCACTAGGCTACTACCACCCATTTAGAACAGTGATTTAATTCAAAATCACATAAAATATTTTAACACCATTGCTAATCAACTATGGGTAGTAAAGTGAACTGTCCCACGGCCTGTAGTGGTCAGTAGTGGTCCAGCGGGTGCAGTAAAGATGGCTGGGAATAGAGAGCTCAATGGTGATAATAAGTGGATGTTAGTTTTGTGTCTCTACAGAAGAGGGGTCAGATGCTTTTCTTTCACCATGATATGGTATTCCCATAAAAACTTCAGGGGGTTCCTCGCTCCTTCTCCTATTATTTTCTGAAAAAAAGTTTACTGCGTAAGATGTGCCCAGGCTGAGGCTCACATGACTTCTGCCAAATCCCCCGTCTTGTGTCCGAAAATAACATTTGCATGCTTGTAGACATAAACGTTGTTTTACGGTCCCCTACAAACTAAACCAAATTTTCATTTGAAATGTATAAAAAAAACAAGCTTAACGGATTATATGGAAGTCACTACACCAGTTTCACTGCTTTTAACCATCACATCAGCTGTGTCACATCTACTTTAGTCTTACTAATTAGCCAATGAAACTGACACTTCACCAGGGAGCAGCCATTAAAATGCCATGTGCAGGAGTGCTGGTAGTAAAGCCCTAACAGGAGGGATGCTGCTGGACGGGTTACTTGCAGAACACTGGCTCTGCCTGCACACAGAATGGCAGTGTGTTCCCACCAGAGCGCCACAGGTCTCTTCAGTCAACCGACAGTCAGCCTGGCCACTCGGCCGGCTCTGTTTGCAAGTGTGTGTGTGTGTGTGTGTGTGTGTGATGTAATGGAGGGAGCTGGCACCGGTATCAAACACATGAATGTGTTATCCGAACAGACTGGCATTGAGCTGGTGTGGGGCGAACTGGCATCGGCCTGGCATGTCTGCAGCTACTTATACACAAACATACACGCTCACACACATACTGATGACATTTACATTTACATTTACATACAAATGTGAACATAGACATTGAGTGCCTTTATAAGGTACACAAATGACAAAATACTAAAACTATGCCAGCAAGTGCACAAATAAAAAATATTTAGTAAAAATGTCTGTACATTCTAAATTGTGTGTCTAAAACTAAGAGTATTTTGTCTCTACTTCTTAAAAAAAAATTCTATCTTCAAATTTTGCTAATAATTTTTTTGTTCTTCTTATTCATTGAGAAAACCCACAAAATGTCACAAAAAGTCACAAAACTGTGTGCAAAATAAATAACGCACAATTAAAAGTAAAGAAAAGAACTAGTCTCTCAGCCATACCTGCTCTGCTCGCACCAGTGACAGGGTTACACACACGAGGGGGCGGGTGGACGAAGGACTCCGCACAGAAGGAGGGATGAGGGTGGAGGGAAGAGAAAGGGAAAGCGCTATACAGCACCTGTACCTTCTATGAGCAGCTCCTGGCCGTGGCTCCCGAGAAGCGTGCGGGAGAGGAATGGGGCGAAGTCCACAAAGATCTCCCTTAGCAGTGGTGCCACCTTCTCTAGAGCTCGCTCCAGTTTAGTGGTAATGCTGAGGGAAGAAGCAAAGAGAAGAGCATTATTTTATTTTCATGATTTTTTTTCTTGTTTATTTAGTCTATTGTCATGCAATGCTAATTGTTTTGTTTAAAAAATATATTTTATTTAGTTCTATTGTAGAGTATTATTTGCCTGGGCTAATGCAAGAGACAAATATTAATGCATGAGATGGAAAAAAGGTTAGTTGGGAAAGGTTAAATCAAATCAATTTTAATTTGTTATGAGCTCTGCATGCACCCAGTGAATGAAGACAAACATATTTTGCCATTATTTTGAAAAAATATCCACATTAAAATGTATATTATAATTATGCAAGCCTACATTTTTTGGTTTTAATTTATTTATTTTGAGTTTTACAGGCTCATTGTGTATCCTGCTTTAGGTAATAACCGCAGTAAAACTGCATCAAATGATCACCCCCTGATGGATGTTATTTAGAAGCCCCATTCCAGAGCACATTCAGAGCTCTAATTACCTTATAAAGCATGAATGTGGTTTAACAGTTTAATTCTATAGCTCCTGCTGAGCGGGGGAGTGTGTGTGTGTGCGATGGTGTGTGGGTAGGGCACTGGGTTTGTGTTTGGAGCCGAGGCTTTTATCTCCAACAAGAGAGACGAGCGTTGAGGCAGACAGATCTACCCTCTACTGCACAAAGCAACTACTCAACTGATACACACACACACAAACACACACACACACACACATATAGCCTACGCTTTTACAACAATGTGAGTAATGAATATGCATCACATGTATTATCAATGTGAAAATGTGTAACTAGCTCTTTATAACAAGTGGGAATTCAGGCAAGCTTACATTACTAGTTTATTTACTCTCATATGCATAAAATATATGTATATATGTATATAAAGAAAAGACTAGCAAAGGGACTGGAAGCAGAAAGGAAAGAAGCTCTCCCCAAAAAAGCACTACTGCCTACAGTGCAGTGCCTACTGCCCCCATCCACAACACAAGGCCAGGGTCAGACAGGCTCAGACAGAGAGAGTGAGACAGAGAAAGAGAGGGGAGGTTCTTGCCTCTTGCACTCCACAGCGCTTCCTGCCAGTGAGCTAAAGGACCTGAACTCTGCTGGCAACACGTCCATCTCACACAAGCTGCTGCAACAAAACACACACACACACACATGATATGCACATATGCACACCACACCCCATACTCAAACACACATACACACATAAGAGTGTTGTGCCCGCTAATCTGAGGTCTCCGGTGTCCTCGGCATGATCCGGCTCCCGTTTCCCAGCTTCCTCCGAGCTATAAAGCACCGCGGCGCTTATCAAGCGCAAGAGAGACAAGAGCCGGGCTGTTATCAGCTATAAAACTTCACGGGGAGACAGCCCTCTCTCTCCTTCTTCCTCTCTCAACATGCAGGTTAGGCATCACAGCGCCGCAGCCCGACAGTTTCATCATTGACTTCGGGGTGGCGGTAAGTGATGTCGGTTACCGCTGCCATGGCAACTGATTTGCGATTCCTTGAGCGGGCGGGAGAAGGGAGAGGAAGGGAGAAAGGGAAGGAGAAAGCGACGGGGAGCGAAAGAGGGAGGGAGAGAGGCCGTGACGTAGGCTGTCACTAAGCATTACCGGAGGTGAGGAAAGGGGCCCAAGGTCACCGCCGCCTCCACACACGGCCTAACAGCTACGCACACTGTGATTCCTCCGCATTAGCAGCCCCGCAGCAGAGCTGACAGCCGGGGCCCCCGCTGTCCCTCACCGCAAACACACACACTCCATCACGGCGCCTCAAAACAGGCCGGTAAACACACAGCACCGCCCCGGCAGGAAAGCTGGTGTGTTACATAAACAGAGGGAGGCGTGTGCTGCAGAACGAACGCAATATATCTGTCAAAATGCACATCCCTGCAGCCTGAGTCCTGTCTAACAACAACTTCCGGATCAAACCTGCTCTTTTTCTTTTTTTCACCCCGTTTTTTTGCAGGCAAATGGGAACAATAGAAGACTAAAGCCCGTCGGTGCTGCGCTTCGGGTTCAACGCACCCTCTGCTGGTGCCGCATGTGTACAGTTCTGAATTACTCAGCTCTGGAGTGAAAACCTCCGCTCTGTTCTCCCTGATTAAATGATTATTATTGTTGTCAGGATTATTACTTATAATTTAATAAGCAAAATAAGTTATATGTAAAAGATATAATTTATCATGGCAAACGGTCATAGTCATAGTTGCTTTTAAGAAGCTGTTGTGGAATGTTCAGATTAGGAGTACAATTAATTATGCAAATATTGAATTCATTAATAAAAAAATATTATTATGCAGAAAGATAGAGAGAAAGCACCATAGAATACTATTTAGCGCTCTGTGTTATTGTACAATAATTCTGTAATTTCATTTCATTAACATATACATGCAGATAATATTTGCTCCCTGAAAGCATGTTTATACTATGGTGGAACCTACCTCATGTTCTCCATAGTGTCTTCAGGCATTGGCCCTATTGTCTGCACAGCCGGCAGGCTCTTACTGGTGGCTCCATTCACAAAGCTGGAGGATGAGGAGGAGGAGGAAGCCGAGTCTGTAGCGCCTAACAGAGGAAGAGACACAACAGGTAAAATTACACGAGGATACAAAAATATGATTCTGTATAGAAAAAACAGGATTCATATTTTTGACACCGAATATAATAAAATATAAATAATAGGATCAAATGACTTTGTGTGAACAATATATATTACAAAATATATTATTTGCTCTATATGAATTTATTTAACATCTTGTTGTATTTTGATGTATTTTTCCAACATTCTTAATTACTGTCATTTTCATGACTCATCATCTTATCATACATATATTGCATATGCTTCTGTTTTTTGTTAATTTATTGATGAGAATAATATTTGTAATATTAGTTAGTTACGTTTTCATGTTGCACTGTAAATTCCGTGCGTTGTACGGTGAAAATAAGTTCACCCGGTCACATCGTGCTCATGAGCCCTGGGAGCTGAAGGCTCGTGCTCATTCTCCGACACATGTCTCACATTCCTGCTGCCGGGTGTTTGGTATTTTTAACGGCCACACGCTGGAATAGGTGTTTGAGTTCTAAATGGCCTCAGTATTAAGTGGCCCCTTTCAGAGCTCTTGCCCACGGTGGCCCTCGGGTGATCGTCGAACTCTACAGGGCCTCAGAGACCAGTTAAGGGCAAACACCAGAGAAAAAAAACCCCGTCTCACCTCCTTGCCTTTTGCACTATTTACAGCACAATTAATAACTACATCAGACGCATCTGCACTAACAGTAATCTGGTGGCTGTCATTATCTCAATTAAAATTCCTTTCCGATGGAAAAAAAAAATGTTGGAAAGGAACGCGGTGCGCTCTCACAGGCGCGTGGATTCATCCGGATTGAGAAGTGAACAGAGCCACCTAGTGGCAGATCCGGAGTGCCACACAGCGCCACCTCTCATCATAATTCATGTCATGTATTCCAGGAAGGGCCTCGAAGGAGAATGTAATTATCCAGAGTAAGTGAGTTAGCCAGCATTAACCACAGAGAGCGTATTGTGACAATAATAACCAAAAAGGACTAGGCTTGCATTTAATCAACTCCATACCGCACAGTTCGCTTAAATCAAGGGGTCAAGCGGTGAGGCCAGGCCTACCTGTGGTGTTGATCATGCTCTTTGGGGTGGCCGAGGAGGCAGTGAAGATGTTGGGAGTGCTTCCTGTGGCCAGGGCACCGCCCGAGCTGGAACTGCCCACCGTGTTCACCGCCAAACTGCCAGGCGGCGGCTTCTTCACCGGCACCACCACACTCCTGAGCAGGGAGACGCAGCGTCAAACTGGGTTTAATGGTGTGTTTTACAGAGAAAAGAGAGAAATAGACTTCCATGGTAGCGGTGGCTCCTAACACAGAACAAATATTCTACAAATATGACGATACTTAGGTTACCAAGCAACGGCGGCAAAAAGGATTCTGAGAGTGATAATTAACACGTTTCGCGACTACGTGAGTGGAAAAAAAAAAGAAAACTTTACTGCCCACAATCAGCAATGTTTTAACAACAACAAAACAAAGTGAAGTGATTGTCACATGTGATACACAGCAGCACAGCACACGGTGCACACAGTGAAATTTGTCCTCTGCATTTAACCCATCACCCTGAGTGAGCAGTGGGCAGCCATGACAGGCGCCCGGGGAGCAGTGTGTGGGGACGGTGCTTTTGCTCAGTGGCACCTCAGTGGCACCTTGGCGGATCGGGATTCGAACCGGCAACCTTCTGATTACGGGGCCGCTTCCTTAACCGCTAGGTCACCACTGCCCCTTAGTTTAATAAAACTAAGAATGACAGACATGAGTTAACAGACATCGGAGAACTGCTAACAGGCCGCTACGTTTGCGACAATGAAGTCTTAAGAAGTCCGGTGGCCACCCTAGGCCACTAGCTAAATATTGAATCCAGTCATGGCAACTCCAGTTTTACCGCCACTCAGGTCTGAGTTTGTCCAGTGTCCCTAGAAGCCATGAGAACTCTGCTTGACTCACAGCTCCATTGCCTGTAGAATGTTCTGGTCTGTGTCTTCAAAGTGCACAAGCCAAGTGCATCGATGACATCAGGTTTCCGACTTAACCTGCTGCAATACGGCTGAATGTATTATACATCGTGACGCCGGGCGTCTTGGGTTTCGGCTCCACTGATTACGGTTGATTCAGACCTCTGACATCAAAAGAAGGATCCTGTCCTGGTTAATGTGAGTAAAACTGGCCACTCGCTCGGTGTATAAGCGGAAGTGGCAACCGGCGGCATAATCACCTGTAATGAGGCGGAATGGTGGTGTTTATATATGTGTGTTTGGGTGGGTTGGTTACGTCTTCCACAGGCCCTTTTGGTGAGTGACAGTGGCCAGGCAAGGCCACGTGAAGCCGAGCGGGTCTTGCGGAAAAGTAAACATCCTGCCGCGGTGACTGAAGGCCGAAAGTGAAGCCAGGGCAAATAAACACGGGGATTATCGAGCGTCTCGTCGCGCAGTCGGGGCAGCGGCTGCGGCAACTCCTTCCTGCTCAGCGTTCCGCTCCGAGGGGACTGTCAAACATCCGCAGGAACGGAGGCAACATTCCGCAGCGGCCCGTGGCCTGACAGCGGCCGCGTACACACCTGAGACGCATCGCATGTACCTACAAGCGATGTAGCTCATGAACCTCAAATCGGATTCTTCTGCCATTCCTTCCTCCCTCCGTGAAAAACGTTCTTCCCGTCTTTGAATTTTTCTTCTCTTTCCTTTCGACCTTCTCTCGTCCTCTTTCCATCCCCCTCCCTTCTAACTTGAACAATATTGGAAACGACACTGCGTGTGTGCACCATGAAAAGCAGCCGCCGGGACGCTCATGTGACCTGACAATTTCCACCGGGCTTCTCAGGAAATAAGGTACCCCGTTCTGGCTGCGGAGCTCGGCCTCGGCGCAGGCCGCGCTAATTCGAAGCGGCAGTTCTAAATATGGCCACCGCGCACATTAACTCATTACGAGGACGGGCCCGAAAATAAAACCTCCGGTCTTCCCAAATTATTTATAGTTGCTGTGCTCCGTATCACATGGCTGTGACTGGCAGCGGAATTCCACATTAAAAAAAAAACAGGGAAGAGAACACAAGGGCTTAAGAGGGGCGGCGGGTCACGAGTGAGCGGTCCCAATTTTCCCAGCTTTGGGGCAGCTGGTTCAGGCCGATTCGGCACTGGCAGCCAGCTTCAGGCTCTTCCCCAACACTGAACGGAGGGCAGGACTCGCTCTTATCGCGCCTTGTGCAGACGGCAGGCCGGGTCGGGGATGCCGGCGGAGGTGCTCGTCTGGGTGATGAAGTGCAGGTCAGGCCGGCCCGCTACACGTTAAGTCCTCTGTCGTGAGCCTCAAATCCCCTCAGGCACCGGAGGATAATGATCCAGGCGCCGCGGCGAAAACATTACCCTCTCGCCCATTCATCTTACGCCAGGAGCCATTCTCTACTTCTGCGTCGGAGAAGTTGGAGAAGAGGCAAGTCTGCGCCGACTCAGAAACACACCGGCAAATTCCGACCTTCTGGCCTGCCTGGCCCCCCCTGGTGAAAGGTGCCTCTCCACCAACCCGCCACTCTCCTCATCGAGCCTCCAGACAACGACGCAGAGATGTAAAGGCAGCTGATAAAAAAATGAACGTTCCACGATGAATAATTAAACGGCGGAGTGTTCATGAATGATGTATAGATTATCCAGTGCATACTTTATTAATAGGATTTTTCTTAATTGAGCTGCCTTGAATAAAGCCAGGATTAATCAGGAAATTAATATTGATGAGCTCGCGCACTACAGAAGGGCTGCCTCTCCAGTGTGTGTACGCTCCTTTCTGGAATGTTTTCAGAGAGTCAATTTCAGCACAAATGCGATGATACGCTATGATAAGATACAGAGTAAAGAAATGAAATTATGTGACATTAACTCAATTAGGACTGCAACAAAGTAGCTCTGTCAATACACGATTTCTCCAAAATCACCCCGACACAAGTGCGAGCATGAGGCAGAGTGGGAATTTCGCAGTATCTCTAGCTCCTCTATGAAACGCTGAATATTCGATAGAGAAAATTTGCTTCTTGCAAAGTTGGAGAGCGAGGGAGGGGAATAAAGGGAACGAGAGGCGGAGCTGGGGGAGTCGGCTCATTCGCGTGTTTGATGGATTTCTTTTTTTTTTTTCTCCCCGTTCTTTTTGATGTTGTCACCCTCAATCTATCGCGCGTCTGACAGACAATCGAAGGGCCCCATCTGAGCCTGGCAGCTCATTTCGCTGGCAGGTGGCAAACAATTAGACACAGCAATTTGCGGCCCCTGCGGATGACATTAAAAGCAGCAGAACAAAGTTGCAGGCGAGGGCCTCGGACGGTTTGTGTGAAAGCATTTCAAAAATAATTCTGAAGGGCAGGGCGACTCATTTTGGGCCTGCCAGCTCCCATTAGGCCTGTGAGGGGTGAGGGTGACAGGCGGGGGGCGCCGCGTGGCGTGGGGGCCGCGTCTGTTTAATCTGTCATCAACGCCCAGGAGACCCCCGACTCTGTCCCCCGGCTCATCTGTGAGGAGCGGGAAGGGCGCTTCTCTCTGGACCCCGCTAGGTCACAGCCAGACCGAGTGGCCATTGTTCCCTTCTCTATTTGTGCGAGGCCGGCTGCCAATCAGAGCATGGCAGGGCTTTAGCCTGGCTTTTGATTAACAAGCCTTTCTTCAAACAGTCTTTGATTGGAAAAGGAAAAAGGAAAGTGAGGGATCCAAATATCAATTCATATTTAAAGACTCAACATTTTACAGCTCACACATCATTATATTATCTAAATTACAGCTAAGGTCCATGTAGGCTGGTTTTGTTTTTCTCCTTAAATAACTAATATGTACTGTATAATAACGCTGGAAGACTCCTGTTGGGGTCAGTCTGCTGTTTATCCTCTGAAGACTGATTACAGCAAGGTCCTATCTGCTCTCGAGATGTAAATAATCCAAAACAGGACCGGCCTGGAGCTGGAGTGCTTTTCAAACACAGGAATTTTTTGGCGGCAGGAGGCGCAGGATTAGTCCGGGGTGAGTTATGGTTTGCTGACTACCAGAAAATCATTAGTGAAATCCCACAAGGCAGTGAGGTGGACTGCTGAGGGCAACCCACTGTGGCTGACAAAGTAGAAGCCTAGTTCATTCATGAAATGCCACACACACAAAAATCCAAATGAAAAACGTACACTGAATGTCTTCCTAAGTCTGTATTGCAGTGGTTCCCAAATTTTTCACACGTTAAAGTACCACATGGAAATATTTACTGCCATTATGAAAGTCATTTGGCATTGGCATATTTAGCTAGTTTGTACAAAAGGTGAGTTTATTCCTAATATGAATATAATTTCATCGACTGTCAATACTGTCAACACAGTAAGTAAGAATATTAACTGTACTGCACTGCATTTACAGCAGCTAAGAATTTAAAAAATAATCCACAGGTAGAGAGCCAAGGCTCTCTTTTTACTCTGCATACAGTGATATTAAGCGGAAGATTAGTATGCAATTTTTATTATACAAATGTGTATCGTTGTACTTCAATTTTGTCTGAGACATGGCAAGATGACACTAATTGAAAATAAAAATAAAAATTCCTGAAGAGTGAAATTTAAACACTTGTGATACACTAATAAATAATTAGCTCGATATATCAGCATTGAATGAGATTAGAATGTGTTGTGGTTTAAATATTTTGTGCATAAAGCACAGTAGGTGGGGCTGACCAGATGGACGCCTTGTGGAGTGTGGTCATAGACACACTGTCATCTTGTATTTCAGCATCAAAAAATAAGCAAAAAAAAAGATAAGCCAATTTTTTACTTGCTCTAAATCCCCAATACCTGTCAAAGGAGTGGAACTGCATGGGCAGCATGGCATGAGCCTCCCTCTTGACCGCAGGGTCGGGGTAGGGCGGCGGCTCAGGCCCAGCCTCTGCACCCTCCACTGGGGCAGCTACCAGGCTCTTCAGGATCTCCTTCACATTGATGCCTTTGTTGGACTGGCTGATGCTGGAAATGGAAGATGCGGGCTTCAGGACCTCCACAGTACTAGGCGACTCTGCAAGACTCTCTTGTGACCTCTTGACCTCTGAGGAAAGGGTGCAGAGCAGCTCGCTCATGGCATCGGGTGGGGGTCCCGTGCCGGATCCCTCGAGTTCAGCACCGTTCAGGACATTTGAGACCTGCTCCTCACCGATGCCCGAATCGGTGTGTGGGAGCGAAGCCTCCAGGTGGAGCTCTTCCACCGGGGTGGGAGTCTCCTTACTGTCTGGAAACACCACCGGGTTTTCTGCACAAACACAAAATAAATAGAAACATGAGCACAGGATCACAGGTGCCTCAATATGCACAGTATGAATACATTTCTAAATAATTCATACCTTTTCAATTCCCCAGTCAGTGTTTGCAAATACCCTATGCAAACTTTATGCAAAATAAAGCTTTATCCATAAATGTTCGATTGAATGCACAATAAAATATCCCACTGCTAGGTTCTTTTTCGTACACAGAGGATATGATTTATGGTTGTGATAAAGCGATTTCCTACATGCTGTCCTGTTTACATTAAATGCTAGTCTAAAGCTGTTCTGGAATCATGGGAAAACGCATTCACACATTCCAGCAAGGCAGAAAAGAAAGAGACCCAATTATTCACTGTAAGCTCAGTACTTCAGCATGAAATCTTCCAAAGAACCAAAGAACAAATAAGGTTTAGGGGAACACAAAGAGTTTTTTTTTGGTAGGAGACTATGGGAATTAAAATATTGATGCAGGCCTATAAATTATGGACGTGCAACTGGAATTTGACAAGAAAACTGCGACGGAGAGAAGTCATATTGTCTGTTCAGAAAATATAAAATATGTAGGAATGATGGTAAGTGCTGGACAAATGAAGAGCATATATAGCCCCAGCAGACTGGGACTGAACCTGAGGCAGATATTTTGCGAGATGGTGGGGTGAGCGCCATTAGCCAGTTAGCCAGTGAGCTCCAGCTGCTGGGCTGACCTCTCCCCCTTCTCCGTCTCTGCCTCCATCTTTCTCTCTCTCTCTCTCTCTCTCTCTCTCTCTCTCTCTCTGACCCAGTTGTTTTCCAGATGCCGAGCCCTGGCCACATTAATATTCATCATGCAGACCTAACGAGGTCAGCAGGGCCTGATTTAGCTGCAGAAGACGTCTGGGTTCCGGCTCGGGGCCCAGACAATTGTCTGCCACATGCTGTCGGGTTACGGTAAGGGGAGTGAAAAAAAAAAATCCCACCCTCTTCCCCCAAAATATATGAGGGCTCCGTCTCTCTCTCTATATCACTGCCGGTTCTCACTGCTCTCTCTATGATCCCATTCTCTTCTGGTGAATTGCCTTCCTAATAGGCAGTGACAGATGGGTCTGGAAACGGCGAAAACGACGTTCCACTCGCCCCTGCATCGCCCGAGCCGTGCATCACTCCTCTATCTCTGTCTGCCTCTCACAGTCCTGCAGGTCCATCATCCTCCAGGTCACCCCGGCTTTGTCCACCGTCGTCCTCCTACACTCCTTAAGTTACACTCTTGAAATGATTAAAGATTGATACCTCAAGGTTGCAATATTGCTTTTTAAATAATTGAAAAGAGCTCTTTCTGGCTGACTTTATGAACTCTGATTGGCCCCTGTCTCTCCATTTAATCCGGTGCAGGGCAATTAGTGGAGTCCATGAATTAATGATGGGAGAGCAGTGCAGAGGAGTTCTCCTGGCAATGAACGTCGTTCCTGCTGACAGCAGACCTCCAGCGCAGCACAAGGACATTCCTGCTACTCCAGCCTAATGCCAATGCTAACGGCACATGTGCGCGTCGCGGTTTGAAGGAGAAAAATGACTAATCAAGTAAGATTTTTGTGTTACTTCTTATTTATATTTAGGGATCACATCATTTATTTACTGCTTTAATTAATTCTTAATTCATTCTTTAATTCGTTATTTTATTATACTTGCAATATTTGCAATACTGTGGTCTGTAGCAGTCGCTACAGCATTTCACTGCATATCATAACTATGTATGTGACAAATAAAATTTGAATTTGAATTGGCTTATTTATTTGAACACGTTATTACACTGGATGCAGCTGCATGCATTTATTCCCATCATGCTGATTAAATATGATCTGCCCAGCAATACTAGAACCAGTTAAATGTCCTCATTACATAGTTACGCTGTTATTATTACACTTCACTAGGGATCCCCTGAATCATTTAATTTATAATGTAATTATAGTATTTTAAAAAATACTGATCTCTACTGTATTAAAAAAGAAACATCTTGAGGAGACACCTGTACTGGTCGGTGAGTTGATCTCCTGCCGTATGCTCCTGCCTGATTGGCTGGTTGCTCTGGCAGTCTCCCGTTGAGGCTCCAAGATGTCCCGGTATTTTGACACCATGAGGACAGAGATAAAGTAAACCACAGCGAGGGCCAGGAACTGAGCCTGCTTACTGTCATCCTGCAGGAGAGATGCACGCACACACACACACACACACACACACACAGAAAATTCCATCACTCCCGTTTTTAAAACATACAGAAAGGGAAAGAAAAACGATCTGAGCTTTTCTAATGTTTGCTTTTCACAAGAGGGATTTGTGTGTCTGCAGGCACCCACAGCACACCAGACTCAAAAGTTACCTCATAATCTCCCTGCACTTGCTTTGTCTTACATCAGACAAGAACATGCAGGCACGCAAGGCCTTACCACATCACGGAAGACTACGGCACGGAGACGATTGATGTCCACGTCCTGGAGGAGGCGGTCTGGGTCCTTGATGGGAGAAAGGTTACTGGGGATATTCTCTATGGTAGTCTAAAGCAGAAAAATAGTACAACAGTACAGACAACTTTCAAACCCTCCCTCAGTTCAGTGCAATGTGTACTACATATGAGAGCTGTTTTTCATGCAAAAATTAACTTAATTTAATGTGAAAGCTGCTTGGCTTTGTAGAAACACAGATGTGAAATGAAATGGGTGGAAAAGCCGCACTGTAACAAGATCTAAAACACTGTAGCGTGATTTAGGGCACATAGTGCAGTTTATAATGGAGATTAACATAGTTTACTCTATACTCTATGCATCAGAAAACAGGCGTACTGAAAAAAAGGTTTCATCTATAATTTATCAAAGCATCCATAATTCAAGGCAAAACGACAACAAGCCTCTCAAATATACATTTACGCTGTGAGGTGGTGAGGCTGGCATGATGGTAAATGGCTTTGGAAAGTGAGTAGCCTGTGTGATGTCAGCGCCCGGGGAGGCTGCAGTGAGCAGCAGGACGGAGCGGGTGGGGCGGGGCAGTGCGGTTGCCGTGGTACCTTGCTGGCAGCGACTCCGCTCTGCAGGCTCTCCTGGGTCTTGCTGCTGGGGAGGGCGGTCTTGGTACTTCGCTCTCTCTGCCTCTGTCTGCACTCCAAGCAGTTCCTCACAGCCACACAGCACACTGAAGAAGGAAAGAGAAAAATTGATCATTTCTGTAGAATCTAAGGGGGTAAAAATATGATAAAAGCAATCACAGTATGTGTGTATTTATGTGTATTTATGACACATTATCTAAGAGAGAAGAAGTAAATGTATTAATTAAAGTGATAAAGCTCTTTATTACTGAATGCAATGTCATATGATATGACATTTCAAATCTCAACTGCCACCACAAAGTCTCCACAAGCTGATGTTTTCATTATATGCGTCTTGACTCAATAAAAGAGACAGAATAAAAGATAGATTTTGGCTGATGTAGCACACACAAGATTCCGCATTGAAATGTTTGTGCACATCGATTAGAAAGTCTCCGCTGTGTGTTTTGACATGAAGGCAGCCCCTGCTGTGGTGAGCAGCTGGACTCTGTCTGCAGGTCGTGTCCACGGATGCTGAGTTTTATGATGGCTAAGGGCACAGAATCTCTAACTGAGCTACTGTCCTTGCCCACACACACCGTTAAACTGCATTTTTTCCAAACACTGCTGAAAGTGAAAGTGAGGCGATTGTCATTGTGAAACACTGCAGCACAGGACACGGTGACACAACGAATTGTGTCCTCTACTTTTAACCATCAGCCTTGGTGAGCAGCGGGCAGCCATGACAGGCGCCCGGGGAGCAGTGTGTGGGGACGGTGCATTGCTCAGTGGCACCTGAGTGGCACCTTGGCAGATCCTTAACTGCTAGGTCACCACTGCCCCATAAATGGGAAACCTTTCCCTGACCGTGTATGGAACTCGGTCTGTGGCGATGAAAGTGCTAACAACTATACCTTCACAGATGCTGTGCCACTGTGTGAGTTACTTTGCTGTGGGAATATTTAAACCAGCTTTAAATTTATGGTGTGAAGGTCTAGTGTCAGAATACAAATAAACATGACACGCAAAAGTTCATGTGTTCTGTGGGGACAGCTTTCGTTGAATGACGACGCACAGACATAAGAGGCTCTTTAGAACTGTGTAGTGTGATAAATAACACAAAGTGGAACATGTGATGTTGACTGTAAACAATGTAAAACCCAAAAAGAATCAAAAAAGGTCTCACAAAAGGTCCTTAATCCAACAGTTCACATGTATATGCATTTAAACATGATAACACACACTAATTCGTGGTTGCTTTATTATAACTAGGTCACTTATCACCAGACACATGCAGGACAGCACCCTACAAGATTATGTTTTTTAAGAGTAACAAATTAATGCTGTAGATACAGGGTGCGAGGGTATCAATAGAGGATCAATAATGGTCTACCATCTGGAAACCAACAAAACAGTTTTATATCCTCCAATTCACAGCCAAAGTGGGAATTTGTGAGTAACCAGCCACTGAAAGCAAATAACCAGATATACAAGCACCCATCCTGGACACACACTCACCTAGCCGGAGGCACTGTCGCATGAGGCCACCCGATGACATGTTCTTCTCAGCCTCGATCTCACTGAAGTTGAGGGAGCTGGCGAACACCAGCACATCCACCATGGACATGAGGCGAGTCAGGAAGGTGACGGCCGTCTCCGGGGACATGCCCTGAGTGGCTTCCATGCTCTCCAGCTCCGTCTGGGACAGAACGGCAGACTGACGGTGACACACAGCACAGCACAGATATGGTTGAACCTCAGCTGGCCTCCAAAAGCAGTCGAAGCACCGACGTCATTGACACAGATGATCAAGACACGTATTTGCAATATATCATACTTATTGTATATGATATACTGAAATAGTGACAAACAGGAAGCATTCGTACCATATGGGTTCCATGTCAGTCATGCAGGATGACACCCGCGAGACAGCAGGTCTAACAATGACAATGGTGCAGTGGAAGAGCGAGCGGCCATCTGCCGGAGCGTTCGCACTGACCTCAAATGAAGGACCGTGTGTGTGACCTGCTCTTCATTTGAAGGCAGAAAAGACTTTCACAGGGTGTGAGGGACCAACACACATCCAGTGTAGTGCGCGTAGCAGAGTGTGGAACATTACGCAGGGGAACGTGATCTAAGTGGGATGGTGGCTTTGTGTAAAGCCACCAGGCTTTGTGCCTCTATCCGAGCCAGCTCCAAATTTTCGCACGATTTCACGACCTAACGAACTTGCACTTCTCACCGCGTGAGACTGCAGTCTACGGATCGGTTTGTCCTTCATCTCCACGTGCATAAAGCACAATTTTGATGGACAGGCCATGGATAGAGGGTATACTGGCAGTGGGGGCACACACAATACCCACCTCACCCACTGTGCCCACTCGCTCAGACACGCGGCCAACCACACTGGTCTTTACCACTCTCTGGGCACTAGCCTTCGTCTGCTTCTTGTCAGCAGAAAAGGAGAGTAAAAATATATATACAGGCAGATGAACTCATTGGCCACGGAGCACTCAAGACAGTCTCACCGGTTCGCTAAAGGCTGACTGAGCTTTAGATCGTCTTAACTGGGGAAAATGCGAGATGACAAATGGCTACAGTGATGTGGAAAAAATGAACCGCTGAATGCTTGTGGCTGAGCTGTTTGCTATAGGACACGCACAGAGAACATAGATACTGACCTTGGTACTCTGGCCAAGCAACACACACGAAACAGAAATAGACACCACAGAAAAAAACCAAAGTGAAGATTTAGTATTTAGTAAGATTGATTAAATGAATGCACTTAAATAAAATAAATAAAAAAAACAATTATAATAATAATATGCAAAAATCCAAAAGAACATTATGACTTAAAGGCAGGTCATGTATTTTATGTTTTGTTTTTTGTAAGCTAGGATTTACAAACTCTCAGCACGTGGAAACGTGGGTAACTTGTAATCGCCCAGTAACTGAAGATGGGTGGAGACATGAATACCTGCAGGACACTGCATGACCTCAATTGCCCAGCCCTGCTGCAGAATCCAAATTATGCTGCAGTGCCAAAGGCTCACCACAAGATGGCACTGCTGCTGCTGTCATACTCACAGAAGGGGAGGTGGCAGCAGACAGCAGAGGTAGGATCCCTCCACACGCGATGATGATGTTGTCCACCATTTGAGAGATGAGATGAATGGTATTGTGAACAAAGATGATGTTCTCGTTGCTGTTCACAAAGTCCATGACCGATTTGGTTGAGTGGCTTTAGGGGAAATAAAAACAGGATCTATACTTACTGCATTACAACATTAGACAGCAAATGACAACAAAGGTCACAGACTCTGAACCTTCCTTTGTGAGGCCAAAAAAAAACCCATTTTCTATCCTTTGTTAAATCTAAACTTGAATAAAAGAAACATCTTTTCCTTCATTGGATTCTCTGTTGCATTGAAGATTTAATAAGAACGTCTGGGACTAGGCCAGCGGTACCTTCTCCAGACATGGACGTCTGTCTCCAAGGCAAACAGCAGGTCAGTCAGCAGGCGCTGGTGCATGGGTGACCATTTGAACTCTGGGATACGAAACATGGTGGTGCGCGGTCCAGGGCTGAACTGTCTCCTCTGCTCTTCTGTCATGGGCATCCCTCGAAAGCCGAGATCCACACGCAGGTCTCTCTCCAGCTGAGAGGCACAACGGCCATGCATGGTCTGAGAAAGAAAGACATCCAAAATATAAAAATGTCTCATGATATATCATATATGTTATGTATCTATAATGAAATGAAAGTTAAGTGAAAGTGAAGTGTTTGTCATTGTGATACACAGCACAGCACACGGTGACACAACGAAAGGTGTCCTCTGCTTTTAACCATCACCCTTGGTGAGCAGTGGGCAGCCATGACAGGCGTCCGGGGAGCAGTGTTTGGGGACGGTGCTTTGCTCAGTGGCACCTCAGTGGCACCTTGGCGGTTCAGGATTTGAACCAGCAACCTTCTGATTCTGGGGCCACTTCCTTAACTGCTAGGCCACTACTGCCCCAATATATGTGTATATTATGACATAATGCACAAAAGCAAAATGACATGGTATCAGAGGTGTAACAATTTATGTAGCAGATGTATTATTTTTATGTTTTATATTTATAAGACTTGATTAATTGTTTTTAAGGAGCATAGATAAAGTATTACAAAGTATTTGTTCTAGACCAATTGCAATATCTTTGATTTAGTCTACAGTCCCTGACAAAAGTCTTGTCACTTATCTATTTTGAAGAAACACCTGACTTTTAATTCATCAATTGGTGTTAAAAATAGCTCATATGAAACGCTAATGATGTTTAATGCATTGAAATGAATTAGTTTCACTGAAAATCAAGACAGAAAGACATAAGTTTTGTCGCCTATACAGAAATTGAACAAATTTACAGCAAATACAAAAATATGTCAGCAAATGAAGTAGTGGTGCTGTGAGATCCAAATGTAATATTTTGTATGACTTCCATGAGCTTGAGGGACTGCATCCATGCGGTTTGGCAAGGATTTATACAATTTATTGATGAAGTCATCAGGAATAGCAAAGAAAGCAGTCTTGCATGCCTCCCAGAGTTCATCAATATTCTTTGGTTTCGTCTTCCATGCTTCCTCTTTCATCCGACCCCACACATGCTCAATGATGTTCATGTCTGGTGACTGGGCTGGCCAATCCTGGAGCATCTTGATCTTCTTCGCCTTGAGGAACTTTGATGTGGAGAACTGCAAATTTTGCGGCAACTGTGGTGTAATTCAACAGAAGATTCATCTGAAAAATCCACCTTTTGCCACTTTTCCAGCATCCATCCTTTTAGCAGGCTGTGGGCCTTGGCAAATGCCACCCGTTTTTTCAATCGTCTTTTGTTTAGTGCCGGCTTCTGGGCACTGATTCGACCATGGAGGCCATTTTGAGACAGAATCTGACAAACTGTTTTGGTTGACACAGGGACTTCAGGTGACCAGTAGGGTGGTAGTAGCCTAGTGGGTAACACACTCGCCTATAAACCAGAAGAGCCAGGTTCAAATTCCACTTACAACCATTGTGTCCCTGAGCAAGACACTTAACCCTGAGTGTCTCCAGGGGGACTGTCCCTGTAACTACTGATTGCAAGTCGCTCTGGATAAGGGCGTCTGATAAATGCTGTAAATGTAAATGACCACGTCTCGTGGAGCTCTGCTGCAGTGGAAAATGGGCTGGCCTTGTACTTTCAAGAAAACAAACGGTCCTCTCGAGCAGTTGTCTTGCGGGGTCTGCCTGACCTGGGCTTGTCAAAAACGTCTCCAGTATCTTCAAATCTTTTTTTTTTTATCCTCTGTACTGGACGCTGAGACACATTGAAGGTGTCTGCAGTGGATCTGGTCTTCAGCCTCTTGATAACGAACACTTTATTCTCAGGGTGAATCTTAGGCATGTTTGCAGAGGTCTAGCTGCAGTTTATGTGAGGGTTCTTTTTATACACACCCGAGACCTAACTCATCCATTATTAGTCACAGGTGAAGCTCATATGAGAAGGCGACAACACTTATGTCTTTGCAAAAATTGACTCAATGGGCTTTACCAAGCTTTCAATATTAGAAAACTTTTTGAATATTAGAATATTTTTCAGCAGCACTTACATTTACTGCATTTGGCAGACGCCCTTATCCAGAGCGACTTACAACGTGCTTTCAAGCTACCATCGATGAAGTGATCAGTTCTGGTTCATTATGACCCCCAACTATGAATACAATCTTTTTATTCACTCTGTTGTAGATTCTGTACACAGTTTCGAGAATAAGAAAGTTACACGTTAATCTAAATATTCTTTAAAGAGGAAGGTCTTGAGGTGTCGTTTGAAGGTGCTCAGTGACTGAGCTGTTCTGACCTCGAGGGGAAGTTCATTCCACCACCGAGGGGCCAAGACAGAAAAGAGTCTAGATGAGTGTCTTCCTTTTACCTTCAGAGATGGAGGGACCAGGCGAGCAGTACGGGAGGCTCGGAGTATACGAGGCACTTGAGGTCAATTTGTACACAAGCGGCAAGACTTTTGTCAGGGACTGTATTTGGTTTCATTTACACTAGGGCTGTGGGACTATGGCATAAAATTCATATTGCGTTATAAATTTAACCATAGACGGAAGGCGGTACATATTGCGGTATATAATTTGATAAGTACAGATACCATATCTGGGAAATTCTACTAGAAGTGGACTTTCACACTCATAAGGACAGTGAAATACCAGGTAAAAATATTGTCAGAAAATAAATATTTAAATAACACTATGCTCGTTCATATTTTATATTGCGGTACCGCCAGGTTTCCAAGATGTTATATTTGTGACTTTTAAAATGCACAGGCCACCAAACTGGCTACACCCGCTCCTGGTCATTTCCATGCCGGCTGTCAGTACTCAATTGCTATCACTTCTGCACCTGCTGTGGATGGATTGACACGTGACACGTAGTCACGCAGTGCGCAGTGACCGTAAGATTACTGACAGTCCGAAGTCCTGTTTTTTTTTATTTTGTGGATATGCAGATAGTTTAAAACCTTTAAACTCTAGATTTAAGGATAAATAGTCGTGGTTCCACGAAGGTTTTCATTTTCGCAAGGAGACGATATTTCTGGTATGATCAAAATCTCTCCCGTTGGCCAAATTTATATCGCATACCGTTTCTGCCACTTATACCGCGCAGCCCTAATTTATACAAGTTGCCACTTTATATTAAACATTCAGGAAGCAGCACACAGGCCTGACGTGTGTGGGGCCAGAAATTAGGTTACAATACCAAGGACCTGAATCGAACAGGAGCAAATTATGCAATGGCTAGGGACAAATATAGGGATTTCAGCTTCCCACTCACTCCCCATTAGCAGCCCTCTCAGAGCAAAAGAAACAGCTTGAGAGACCCCCTCACACAAAGCAGCACATGGGGAGAGTGAACCAGAAAATCCCCAATTAACGGCACAGAACAAAAACATAACACAACCCTCCATTTGGCTTTTTTCTCTCGGCCCTCTGTTCTCCCAACCCCCCCTGCACCCAAATACGGTAGAGACCCGCCCGAATGGCTGGTGCTGCTATAACTGGCCTAGGGGAGAGCAGCAAAGGCCTACTGGGTGCTCAAAGAGTAGAGAACATGGCTGCCCGTTTTGAAACACTCGCGCTGGTTTGATCTTTCCGGACTTGGTTTCGCTGCAATCTGCTCCGCTTGGGTTGGCAAAACATTAAGGTCACTGTCAAAGTGCAGGTCAGCACCTTCAGCTGGTTTCAAAAGCTCAGTCAAGACCAAAAGACCATCGAGGCATTCCCTTTTATGTTCATGTTTAACTTCATGTCTCTGAGCATGGGAAATACATCAATTTACATGACTATTGAATAATATTGTGGTAGATTTAAAGATGCAATGTGCAAAGCATTCACAGATGAACTAGATTCACCAGCAGGATGTGGTAAAGAGATTCTGCACACTTATGGTGTCAGAAACATGCCATTCTAGCAGCAGCTCAGCCTGCTCACCATGTAATACCACTTTAAAGCTGAAGAGGCAATAGTGAGTGAACTCTTTAATGAATTTCATACCATACCTTTATTCAGTAAATGGTAGTCAGTGAATGCAAATATAAATTCAGTATAAGACATTTACCCAGAATAACCTTTCAAAACAATGGAGTAATGTAGGTTTGTCATTGTCCAATATGTGGAAAAGGTTTCTATCTGCAACTTTTTCCTTGTTTAAAAGGAACATTAAAAAGAAATGACAAGGAATGTACATTTTTGCTTTTATTTAAAGTATTGCAAAATATTGAAGAGTAAAGGTGCGTCATACCTGTGTAGTAGCTGTTGTCTGGATTTTTTTGATCTCTTTGTCCTTGCCGTCATCAGATCTCTCTGTGTCCGAGGCGGTACTGGCAACGTCTCCGGCAGCCTTGGCAGCAGCGGACGTCACGTCTCCCATCACCTCAGCGCCCTCTGCGCTCTTCGCAGCATTTTCAGCTTCGGAAGTCACTTCACTCAGAGCGGGCGGCAGCTTAAACTCATCGTCCTCCAGAATGCCACGGGTGGAGCCCAGGTCCGAGCCACTCGTCATGTGTGCCAGAAGGCCCAGGTCGTCACTGGCACCAGTGTGAACCTGCAGGTTTGGCAGCACAAGTGGCTCACTGGCGGAGGCCGGAGTAGGCGAGGTGAGATCGGGCAGCAGTTTGGCACCAGAGCCAACTTTGC
Source organism: Denticeps clupeoides (assembly GCF_900700375.1). NCBI lineage: Eukaryota > Metazoa > Chordata > Actinopteri > Clupeiformes > Denticipitidae > Denticeps > Denticeps clupeoides. Next base: position 13,767,302 of record NC_041725.1, read on the forward strand.
CGAATAAAAAGCTGCTGGTGGTGCTAGGCAAACTGTCTTTTTCGTCGGCAAGAGTGATGAGAGGGCCGGTGTTCTTATCCTCTTCCTCATCATCCTGCCTAGCACTGGTGCCCACCTCAGGAACCAGCACGCCACCAACCTCGCCCAGCTTCTCAACGGCAGCAGAGTAGACGTTGTCCAGCAGCGTGTCCACTCCAACGAGGGCACCATTTTCTGAGGCTGCGGGAGTGCTCTCTGGGGAAAGGTCCATGTCTTCCAGCTTCACCTCGGTAGCCTCTACTTTCTCAGCCTTGATATCTACCAAGAGGTCGTGGACCTCCACCCTCACCTCGGCTCCAGCCCGGGCAGCCTCCTCTTCCTCCTCGCCCGCCTCGTGGCCCTTGCCCTCAGCCAGGGGGTTGCGTGAGGTCTCAGCACTCTCTGGATAGTCAGCCTCGCTCTCTGGCGTCTGCGTCTGTGAGTTGTCGTCCAGTTCCAGCGCTCCCTTGATGGAGGAGGGCTGAGCCGAGAGACCTGAGATGGTGCTGACCAGACCTTTCCTGCCCTTTTTAATGTTCTCCTCCTCCTGCCGCTGGTACTCCTCATACATCTTGGCCAGGTACTCTTTATGTGCCTCATATGTCACCTGTGACACAAAGGTTATGTCTTATTCACTGCTACTAAAACAGATTGTACTGTCATCCTGCATTTTTGTAAATCAATCTCAGCTGCGGTTTTCATCCCAGGTTCATCCAAGCCAATCCTTAACATCAGTACTACAGCATCAACTCTCCTAAAGACATCTTACTCATGCTGCTGAAGACCACAGGTCATGATGCCATCAGAAAAAAACGCTTCAAGTGTAATACCCGTCCTGAGCAGAAGAGGGTGCTGTTTCTCTGTTGCTGCCTGTGGCCTTTTACCTTAGAATGTGCGATGGAAAGTGTGTCCACCCACACACGCCAGCCACCCCACTCGTACTTGATGGCGTGGTACAGGAGGATACGGAAGATATTGTACACCATCTCCGTGATCTTCTGCTCCTCTGAGTTCTTGGGGTTGATGTAGCCCAGCGAGAACATCCAGTCCTGCCAGACGGAGCACTGGAGCAGACACCTGGCAAAATGAACAAATTCCAGATGAATAAAAACAAAATAAGAGGGCATTGCCCGTTAAAAAGATCTCGTTTCACAGATTTAGTTTCACAACCACTAAATAGTCAACCAATTCATATTTTTATATGTACCCTTTATTTGTTGTTACAGTTCATTTAACCTAATATTGCCAACAATGGCCACATTTATATATGTGTGATGCACATATATTGCATAGTCTTTCATAGTGCTGTATTGTAATATTACACTTCTACCAACGGAGGTAGAGATTAGCATTAGAAGAAAAGACGGCTAGTCCTGCCTACCCACTATGCCCCAATTATAGCCATGATGAAGAGTCGTAATAGCAGGTACTTAAGTCATCATGGCTCTGTGTGATTGATGGACACATGACAGAGCTGATGACTAAGAGCCCACCAACCACGGCCTGAAGCCTTCCCAGCATGCCTGTCAAAGGGCTGCAAATGAGCCAGGCACCTTTTTTTGTCTGTGTATTTGTGTGTGTATTTGACAATCTGATTGGTTGTTCTGTGCGCGTGCGCACATTTGCATAAGTTAGCGTGTGTCACTGAAACAGCTGCTCTTATGGAACATGCCATGAATTAAAGTATGATTTAGTATTGACGTGACTCCATTAAACAGTCAACAACGAGGGGGAACAATGGTTCCTTTATTCCTCTCTTTTCCATGTTCATCTCTTCCTTGACACATTAATCATAGCGATAATCGTCTCCCGAGGTGACAACGAGATGCAGGGAGAGGAAGTAGGCCTCACCGTCTGTTCTCGCGGCTGTTGCTAAAGAGCTTGATCATGTCGGACAGGAAGAGACGCCGCACCTCCATCAGCTCGGCGCTGGGGGTGGAGTTCTTCAACAGAGTGGCCACCACCTTAAGGATCACTAAGAGAACGGAGAGAGATTCACAAAAAAATGCCATTCAAATGCCTACTGAAATAGCAGGTGTCATAAAAAAGCATAACATACAAGACACTTGTCTTATTATTTAATAAGCTGACCAAGCTTATACTGAGAAAAAATACAGCAAAAATGTATTAAAATACGTCTTTTCAATCTTGCTCAATAACATGTGTAAAAAACTACTTTTAACTTTAAATATCTAGCTTTCTTTCAAAATATATTTAGTCCAGTAGAGAAATTATAAGGTGAATTTGTTTCATTAAAATCACACTCAAGTAATTAAGCATTATGACAAGGCATAATAGCATTTACACCAATGATCTCAAAGATGAAATCTGGTACAAGTCTTTACAGCAATAGGGTCTTTTATCCCACATTTGTCAGGTACGGACAGGGTAGGCGCAAGCTACACTGCAAGGTGACAAGCTCTCAAATGTCATGTCTTGGAGACAAAAAAGGAGGTATGAAAATCTAATAATGTATAAGATGGAGTTTTTCCCCGGACAGACCCAACCAACCCTTCTAGCTCACTAAGATCTCAAGATATGACGTACTTGGGTTCTGAATCTTCACCGTAGAGTCCGGGTCAGGGTGCGGTTTGTGTACAACCTGCGTGCACACCTGCTCTGTCAAAATCTAACAGAGCAACAAAATTACAAGGTCAGTCAGATGAAAATTCAGCAAACATATAAAAAAGCAAGAGAGGAACTGCCTCGCTGTGCGTACCTCATACAGTGTGTTGTAGGTGGTCACAGTCACAGTGTTTGTGTGCAACATCAGCCTCTCACCCAGCAGCGTGAAGAGACTGTGGGTGTGCATGATCTCAACCTTCCTCCTGAAAAACCGTACGCACACACACACACACACACACACACACACACACACACACACAGATCTGCCGTTAGAGCTTCAACTGTCATGAGGACGTGACAGCATGTCAGGAAGCAGCGGCCTTTGTCACATGGCATCACCATGTCGGCCATAAACATGCTAACAAGCCCATCATATATGGAACACACAGTGGGGTAGGGGGGTGCGGTTATAAAACTCAAGCGGGGGACTCTCCCTGTGACAAACTCTCCCCCTATACACGGCATGCTGTCTGCCTGTCACAACAAGCCCCCAGATGAACCTCGCTGCGCTCCAACGTGCCTCAAGACATGCTGGGACATCTCCTGCCAGAGTTCGCCAAGGCTGCTAAATTGGACACTGTGGGAAAAGTGCAGTTACAAACTCAACCTTGAATACGGAGTCGGGCCAGATGGCTTCGGGATACGTTTGCAAGCTGGTAAAATGATGGCCTATGAGCATTAAACACATTTACGATCCATGGTTATCATGGTTAAATGATCATGATTAATGATTTATTTTGGGATAATTCTCATTAGAATGGCCTTTACCAATACAAGCAATATTACATGTAACAGAACAATTTTAAAAGTTGGGGGGGCTGAGAAGGAATGTGATTAGACTTCAGAAAGTCTTATGGTGTGTCTTCGTGTGAAGCATACGTCATTGCACTCTATGGAAGAACCCTTTCAGATACACACCATATGGCTGCACTTGCTGTCAGAGGAGGCTTTAATGTCATAGTCCGATAAGCCTTTAATGTAAAAAAAAATGCCTTTTTCAAGTGAGCTCAGGCTTCCCAAGAGAAGGGAGTCTTGCATTTGTGTGATCTACCATCCTCCCCAGCAGAGAGAGCCCTTAGTAATGGTGCAATGCATGATGAGCCCAAAATCCCAGTGATGCCATGAGGCATCTTTTGCTCACTCCCTGCATCTCATGCCCCACCCCATGCCTTTTTTTATTATAAACTTATTATGCTACGCTGTTACATTCACAAAGGCCTGCAAAGCTCAAACTGACTATATTAAGCATCTTCTGTAGGTCGCTACCTGCACACCAGCAATAACATTCAATAGCAATTTGAATGTGAAGCAGCACCATGCTGACAGCAGTGTGTGCGCATTTCATGAGCTATATTCTCGATATAATACTGCACAGTCAGAATACACCGAATACACAGAGCAATTAACTTCTAATCAAAATGTTATCATCTAGACATTCTTTTTATTTATATCAAATAGAAGACAGATTGCTGCCAGCAGGCAGTCACTCACTTGTGACCCAGATGTTTCAGAAAGTACCCCAGAACCTTGAGCGCTTGCACTCGTATGCCTTCGCTCTTCGAGGCCAGGAGTTTGTAAATGACCCTGCGAGAAAGATGAAAAGGAGGGAAGATCATTAGAGGCCGACAATATACTTCCCAGTATATTTCCCACCAGGATGTGAATGTCGTACTGTGACCGCACCATAAAATGGAGCTGGGAATGGGGCCTGATGAAATGAATAGGATTTCCTACTTCATTGTAAACTCGGGCTACCATGAAATAAGTTTCCTCATCAAAGGGGCTGCAGCTGCTCGCTAGCCTCTCCCATTTCACCAGGAGAATAACTTGGCGAGGTCCATTTATATTTTATAGATCACCAGGGACACATCGTGCTAGATGTTTGATCGCAGTCAGCCAATAGGAAATTGTAGATGCAAGTTTTATTTGTTAATTATTGGATTATTTTATAAGTACACCTCGCAGAACAATGGTGCGTGTGATATCTGCTGTAAATCCTGTCCAGCCATTATTATCTGGTCCCTCGGGGCTCACCGTATCCCGTTCCTCTGGTCGAAGGCAGGGATCATGGAAGCGGGGTGCTCAGACATGAGGGCCACAAGAAGCTGCAAAACGTCATGGATGTTCTCATCCTGTGTAGAGGGGGAATAAAAGGTCAGACACACACACACACACACACACACACACACACACACACACACACAAACGCATGCAGAGGGACTAACCAAGCAGGCTCGCACACAAGCACAGACTCCATTACCGAACAGGTCAACACGAACGCACAATCGATAGACTCAAGGGTCTTCACGGGAGATTAAAAGATGTGATATCTCACATTTGGCAATGCTGGCAACGGCCTGCCAAGCATCATTCACACACTGACACACGAACACATGCGCATTCAGCCTTCTAATCTCAATAAAGTGGACCACGTGAGGTTGGTTCACCTCGTTCATCGTGAGCAGGTAGTTCAAGATGCTCTGCAGCTCGTCCTCCTTCACACCGCGGTCCTGAGGGAGAGAAAGATACCACTCGATCGGCACGGCCATACAGGAACACATCATTAACAACTCCGCTCCTTGTAAGGCAGTAAAACCAGTCAGGTGATGACAACAATCAGCAAGCACCAAAAGCCAGTCCTGTTTTAATCATTTGTTTGACTTTGCATGATTCCTTGCTGAGATATAGCCAGTAACTCAGGCAGCACTAAAGCAGCCATGAGAGCTGCTGCATGAGTTTTTTGCGATGATGAGGCTGAAAACTCAGGACCTAATGAGTTGAGTGTGGTCATTTAGAGAGATAAATGACATGTTCTCATCCTGGGTTAGCAACAGAAGACGCACCTTGAGGATGAGCTGCTTCAGGAAAAGTAGCATGAAAGCCCGTAAAGAGATGATCTCTTTCTGAGTCGGCCGAGGACCATCTGCAAACACAAAGAAGCGTGTTAGACTGAAGGCCTTTAACTTCTCTGAGGGTAGGCATTAGTCTTAGGTCATTAGTCTGCAGTAAGGTGTCCAACACATTAAACCACATGGAGCCACACGGACCACAATAAACCAGCTTGAGCCAGGACCACAGGCGTGCCAGGGGAGTACACAGAATAAAGCGGCAAAATCTCGATCCCGAAAAATTGTGACAGAATTCCGTCCAGAATCATACAGCCCTGCTGAGTAGCTGACCCTGGAGGACCGATAAGCCCGGTGTGGTTGAGAAACTCCATTAGCCAGCTATCAAGAGCCAGCAGGAGTCTCGTCTGATCAGTATGTCACCCACAAGCCCAGGCCAGCAGGTCAGCCACACTGCCAAGGTGCTCATCGAAAGCCCAGCCGAGATCGCCAGGAATCCGCCTGGGGTGCCCAGTGAACCAGGGCCAAGTCATACAGGACATCCATCAAAAAGTTCTCCATCAAAAATCCTCTCTGCCATGCCTCCATCATATATAAAACCACACAAGCGTGATGCCGAGATGATGTGGGTAAGATGAGGAGACCTTTCACACAGCCATGCACCATGACAGAAAAGTTTGGCCTTCGGGGTTCGCTCATTTCAAGCCTGTCTAAAAGCATTAACTTTGTTTTTGTGCTGTATGTTGTGTTCTCTCTTTCTCCAGCTAACAGTGCATGAGAAATTGAGAGGAATGGGTTCATTAATGGTGCCACGAGGGGGGTCTTAAGAAGCAAACAGCATATTAAAGCGCTCTTCCAGTTTGGTAAAGGTACTATGGGCGCCCAGCAGTGGAATGATTCTGTTCAGATCTGAAGTCTGGACCGATCCCACCTACTATTCACACACCCACCACACATTTATTTTACTCTCAGCTGGTGCTGTAACACATTGTCTGAACCAGTTCCACATGTTCTCCATGCTTCCTAGAGTCACTACAGGTGCTGTAAGTGGGTCACCCAAAATAGAGCAGCACAGCAAACAAAAGCCGGCTGCTTGTAAGTACAGCATATCCCAATTGGACTGATCTGAGATCTGCCTATCCTTACCATCATCGGTGTGCCTCATATATTTATTTATTTAATTACTTACAAACTAATGTTGTCTCACATTACAGTTCACAGCACAGAAGAGACTTTTAAAATTATCTGCAAGGTCATACCATGGATGCTTGAAGGTAAAAAATGCTTGAAGGTAAAAAAAAAAAGTTAATTGTCACAGCCCACCCTTTATCAGTCTAAATAACCAAAGGGCAGGAGCTCTTCTGTACAAACACACCAATATTTGCCAGGTCTCTTATCAAAATTGATCTGTTCTTTGTGTAAAATTGGAAAAGAAAAAAAATAGCAGCCAGAGTTATGGATATGATATGATCGCAGCACAAGGCAATTTCAGCATTCAGGACTCGCTGGTTTAACACAAGGCACAATCTACACTGCGTCTGTGTACAGAGTTTGACTCGGTCGGATTTGTCAAAGAATTGGGTTCCATTATTCATGTCAAGAGTGGATTTGCACCCTCCTGTGAAGACTGGCAGGACTGTTAACAGCTGGAGAAAGGCAAGGTGACCCTGTAGCACCAAAAAGCAAAAAATGTAACTTTAAAAGCATATTTTAAACCAAAAAGGGTTTAATTTTTTTACATTAACCAACACAGTATTGACTGTATTTTACAAATAATTTTCAAAGTGAAATGTGCAAAATACATAACAAAAAATACTTCCAAAAACATTGGAGCAAACACTATGCTGCTGAGTTCCAAACTGAGTAATTAGTAATAAATATAATATATCCTAAAATTATTTTTTCTCTAATACTGTAAAATGACAATTTTCTGTTTAAATATTTGTGGTGACATGACAAGACTAAGAAGGTGATTAGAGTTCGTCTTGGAGCCCAGCTTACCAGAGCATCAGGTTACAGGGAGAGACCTGTCTCAACGCTGTCCAGGGCAATTCTGTGCTAATTTCCTTTAATTCTCATTTATGTATTTTCTAAAAACAAGAGCACCAATTCCTGTCTTTCTTTTGTCCTCTGTGTTCTTCTACACGCTGACCTTCATCATTTATCTTACAGTTTTTCACAATGATGCAGTACACGTAATAAGTGAGGCTACATTTAGCTCTCATTTACCTGTGTGTGTGTGTGTGTGTGTGTGTGTGTGCAAGTGGTCTAATATGACCTGGTAAATAGATACAATGAAGGAGAAGGTGTAGAACTGCATATGTGTGTGTGTGTGTGTGTGTGTGTGTGAGTGTGTGTGATTGTGCCTGTGAGCCTGCAGTGATGCACCCGGAGAAAGTGATACATGGCTTTAATTTGGGAGTGCTCTCCATTTGCTGTCACCCTGTGAACAAGCTCAGGCACTTCCCAAGACAAAGTGGCCACCTGAAGCCTCCCCACTGCCTTCGTCCTCCTTCTTTGTTCTTTAAATTGAACACTTCATTATCTTTCCTGCTCCTTGTTCATTGTCTATCTCTTTGTTTAGTCATTCCTTACAAAAGGGAGAATGCACAGTATGACAAATTAAGGCTAAATCAATGTGGGAGAGCCTCAATGCAGAATTACTGATCTGGCAAACTGATCTATTCCCAACACACACAAAAATGTTCCAGAAGCAAAAATAAATAAATAAAATAAAATGCCACTAAGCTGCCATGTGGGTGGATTAACTTAAATGTGAATGTGTTTCTTTAAGATGGAAAAAAATCACAAATGCAGACATATTTTTTCCTCAATTTGTTCAAGCTATTTCTGCTTGCTATCGCCACATACAAATCACAAGGTAATTTTCAACAACATGCCACTAAACCAATCAAAATTCAATATGTCTCTTATGGAGAACGGTTATCAAAGTGATTGTCATTGTGAAGCACAGCAAGCACAGCACACGGTTACACAACAAATTGTGTCCTCTGCATTTAACTATCACCCTTAGTGAGCGGTGGTCAGCCATGACAGGCGCCCAGGGAGCAGTGTGTGGGGACGGTGCTTTGCTCAGTGGCAGCTGGCGGCTCAGTTGGCGGCTCAGGATTCCAACCGTCAACCTTCTGAAGGGCGGTAGTAGCCTAGCGGGTAACACTCGCCTATGAACCAGAAGACCCAGGTTCAAATCCCACTTACTACCATTGTGTCCCTGAGCAAGACACTTAACCCTGAGTGTCTCCGGGGGGGACTGTCCCTGTAACTACTGATTGTAAGTCACTCTGGATAAGGGCGTCTGATAAATGCTGTAAATGTAAATGTAAATGATTACTGGTCCGTAATTAGCCCACCACTGCCCAATGTGATGAGCTTGAATAGTTGGGAGGGACATCTACAAATTGGCACAAGGGCCTGTTTGGTATGTAACACATTTTAAAAGCAAATGCACAATAGCGTTTTTTAGGCCAGGTTGTGTAGACCAAATCATTAAATGAAAGTCAGTGAAATGCAGCATTTCATTGGAAAAAATATACATATCTGTAAAGCAGCCTTCAAAAGGGACTTTTAAGTTAAGTCTTTGCAATGTGATTTGCAAGATTCCCCCAAGCCTGCACCAATCAGCAGGCTCGCTGCCGCTGAGTAGGCATCCGCGATTAGACCCCCGTAAAAGGAAGAGGTAGCAGCGAGAGGACGCTGCAGCATTGATGTGGACAGGACGTAACACGTGTGTTCGTTTCTGTTCCGCCTACGGGGTTGTGTTCTCACCTTTTCTGTTCTTTTTGGCCCTTGTGCCGTTTTTGTCATAATGACTTCCCTCTTTTGCGCCTCATTCCCTAACCAACCCAGAGACTTGACAGAATGTTGCAGCCAAACCAAGATGCGCACAGAGCCAAATAAGCAGAGTAGAAGTGAGAAAGAGCAGCACCCTTGGTTGCGATAGCTGCGTCAGTGGGGTACGCTGGCGTGCCGCCCATGGGAGAGGTTCTGCGGGACCGTCATAATGACTTCCCTCTTCTGCGCCTCATTCCCTAACAACCGAGACTTATTTTTGTCCTTTTTCTGTCAGATTACATGTTGCACACCATTAACACATTACAGATGCAGTGTGTATGTGTCTTGGAATTAGGACACTAAAAGTATTCGCCAGTATGCGGCATCCACAACTGGAGCTCCTCCCAATGTTTAATACCTTGTGTGCATATCAATGTGTTGGTGTAATTTCCAATTATGGAATTTAGCAGACACCCTTATCCAGGTCTACTTACTGTACAATCAGTAGTTACAGGGACAGTCCAATGGAGACACTCATGGTTAAGTGTTTTTTTTAGGGACACAATTAAGTAGGGTTTGAACCTGTGATACCTTTGTGATATTCTGGTTTATAAGCAAGTGTGTTACCCACTAGGCTAATACTGTGTATCGCAGTAAAAACCAACCCAAATAATAGATCATAAATCCATAATATTACGGGTCATATATGGATCCAGAATCCGGAATCAGATAAGCAGTATGTGATACAGCCAGTCTGTGGATGGATTTTAGTTTTTCACAGTCTGTGTCAGTGGCTTCTGAAGAACGACGCTACAGCATCAATCAGATGAAAACCATTACAACAGTGGAAAGTCAACCCAGAGGCTAGCAGCCCACAGGGCAGAAAAATAACACATTAGGGAGGAAGGCTGTTGTCAGGGTCACCTCTCTTAGTGAGCAGTGAGTTCAAGAATGTTTGCCTACTTGACAATATTATGCCTGATGACAACATTTATCAAAAGTAACATCAACTGATTATTATTACTATTATTAGTAGTAATATATGAATTTCACTTGAGTTTAGTCAATCTCGTTTTAAAACCAAAAATCTAAAGTTAACATTTTTTACATTTTCCTAAACTCCATGAATTATTTAGACTGAATAAAAAAACCTGAAATAAGATCCACTGAGCACTCGGTATCTCGTGGAAAATCGATGTGGGGAGGGCGGCAGAAGTGGAGCGCCAGGCTAAATATAACTCGGACTAGCTGGGCTTCACAAGCACACACCAGAACAAGATTTCATCTGTTACTAATTCATGCGCAGGCCTGTATCTTGGCCTAAAGACAGGAATGAAAATGGATTACAGGTGAGCCTCTGAGGGCGGTGGTCTAGTGGTCATAAAAACTATAACCAGCAACATCAAGAGTTGAGCCCGACGGGCCTCGGCATTGTCTATTTGGTAAGATTTATCCTTGCAATACCTGACAAATGCACAGGCGCATCAGATTAAAAACTACAACAACCTTACACTTATAATTGTATTTCATTTAATGGATTTTGGGGCAAATTATAATACAATTAAATTATATGAGGCTTTTAGTATGCACTTACTAATAGGTTATTAGGCAACTGCAGCTTGTTGATTAAGTTCCTTTTACTTATTTACTAGATTTTTTTTATGAATACCTTGAGACTATGTGCCCCAACTAACAACAATGAAAATACTTAACATAAACCCATAATATTGCATGTCATACAGTACAGGCCAGTACAGGCCGAGCGATAACTCCACATGTGCTCATTCATAGTTTTGATGCCTTCAGTGAGAATCTAAATGGTCATGAAAATAAAGAAAACACATTGAATGAGAAGGCGTGTCCAAACTTGGCCTGTACTGTATATGGATCCAGAATCAGATAAGCAGTATGTGATACAGACACTCTGTCAATGGCTTTTAAAAAAAATGGAAGAACGGGGCTACAAAATCAATCAGATTAAAATCATAACAACAGTGCAGTGCATATTTGAAATAATTATTTTGTTTGTATATACCTGGACAATCCTCACACAAAACCCTCCCTATTCTGTTCTGTTCAGCATATTTGTTCTGGTTTAAATTAACCACTACATGTGTGCTGCACCTCTAATTACTGTGTATTAGGTGCTGAGGAGGACAAAATCTGCAAGACGAAGAAATGTCAAAATGTAAAAATTCATGGCTGCCAGGCTGCATGCAGGCAGTAGACCTCAACCAAACATAATTGGTGTAGCTGCAGCCTCGCCCTTCCTCATCATTAAGCAGAGCTAAGGTGCTTTACTGTGATATTATGTTGCTCTGGCAAGGTTAAAATATAAACAGCAGAAAACGACAGAGGCTGCAAAGCTTGGCTGGTCAGAGGTTACGAGCGATCAGCGCTAACTGTGTTCCACCCCTCTGTTTGACTCGGTTTATGGGAAATCATTAGTGGTATACACACAGCGAAAGATGAGTCGTTAGGGGACCAATTCATTAGAGACACAATTAATTTGGCCACCCACTTGCAAATGTTTTATACAGACAGAGTTTGGCCGGATTTAGCATAATAATCTGAATACTGCATTCGTTAGCTAGGGATCGTGATAAATGCATTGCTGCAAGGGGAAACATGGTGCAACATATATGTAATTACTCCATAATTATACTGTTATTACTGTGTCTGTTCAGATTATGCAAATGAAATGCATTAACACAAAGCTGTTCGCTAAATTAAGAGCACTGTAACAATGAGAAAGCCCACCAATCATTAAACATTAACGCAGGGAGACACATGAGTGAGGCATGGTCCCTCCCACCGAGGGCCGGTGGAGAAAGCTGCACAGAACGCCAAGCTCCTCAGGCTTTCAGCAGCGGAAATGAGACAAGGTGTAGCCGAGAGGAAATGAGCGTTCAAGGGCACTCAGAGTCTGATGCACAAAACAGACCTTCAGCAGACCTTCAGCAAACTCTCTCTCTAACACACATATACAGACACACACACACATGTATTTTACATACATGCATACACTCATACATAAACTCACAAGCAGACAGATGTGTGACAAGAGAACACACAC